>NC_037685.1:80316012-80436364 GCF_003255815.1 Theropithecus gelada | reverse complement strand
AAAAAAAAAAAGGGGGGGGGGTGGGGGGCGGGAGAAATAAGGCCAGGTGCGGTGGCTCACACCTGTAATCCCAGCACTTTGGGAGGCCAAAGCGGGCAGATCACTTGAGGTCAGGAGTTTGAGACCAGCCTGGCCAACATGGTGAAACTGTATCTCTACTAAAAATACAAAAGTTAGCCAGGCATGGTGGTGCACGCCTGTAATCTCAGCTACTCAGGAGGCTGATGGGGAGAATCGCTTGAACCCAGGAGGCAGAGATTGCAGTGAGCCGAGATCGTACCATCGCACTCCAGCCCGGCGAAAGAGTGAGACTCAGTCTCAAAAAAAAAAAAAAAGAATAAAAATGATGACCTAAAGAGAGAAGGTGGAGTGGGGGCATGGGAATGGGAGCACAGTACTTCTCAAGGTATGGCTTTTGTTTTTTCTTTTTTGTAACAAAAAGTTTTCACAAAGTAAGTTTAACATGAAGATGTACAGAACCTAATGTTTACTTCACTGTAACAAACAAGCCTTTTGGAGAGGAGATATTGTAAGTAACGAGTTTCGCTGCTGAAGACAGCCATTATGTAGCTTCGTTTCAAGGCTTCTAAAAAGATGATACCATTTACTCATATTAGCACTATTCCAGTATTGCTCTGTTGCCCACTAGCTGCCAGCTCCACACATTCATCATGGGATTCATTAATGCCTGTAATTTCAGCTACTCAGGAGGCTGAAGCATGAGAATCGCTTGAACCCCAGAAGTGGAGGTTGCAGTGAGCCAAGATTGTGCCACTGGTGACACAGTGAGACTCCATCTCAAAACAAACAAACCAACCCCCAAAAACAGTATATTGTGGCAATCTTTCCATATTAATACACCATTAAATCCCTGCAGTATTCTTTGGACATATCTGCCACCATTTAATTTCACTGATAACTTCCTATCCATACATTTTTTTCAACTCAGGTAAATGAGCTTATTTAAATCTGATATATTTAAATACTTTTCTTATACACCATTTCTTACAGTTTTTAAAAAGCAAATGTTTACTATGTGCTGGCACTGTTCTAAGCACTTTATTATAATTCATTAGATTCTCATAACATCCTGAGACAGTTATCATTTGTCCCCATATTACAGAGGTAGAAAATGATGTATCAGAGGTCAAGTAAAACATCCAACAGTATACAAGTGGAGGACTGGAATTCTAACCAGATGGTCTGACTTTAGAGTCTGTTTATCTTATTTTCCTCATAATTATGTTAAGTAGCATAGAAAAACAGTTGTTCAGAAATAGGAATCTCAGCCCTTATACTCACATTAAGGAAGCGGCCGACATTTCCTTCTTTTGTGGCATCCAATAAAAACACATTCCCTTTGTTGAACTTTGTTAGAGAATCAGATGAAGTGTTCTTGGTTTCACTTAGCAATTCTTCATCACAAAAGACCTGTTGTTTTTGACATGCTGTAGATCGTCCCTCTTGGGGTTTCTGTATTTGAACCTCAACTGCCTTTTTAATATTCTGATTATCCAATGTGGTCGCCTGGTTACATCTGCTCCTTGGTGGAGTTTCTTCTCTACATTTAGTTATATCTATCACATCTGATTCAGTCAGCAGATTATCTTCAAAATCATCAACATGGTTTGAACTTGAGTCCTCTAATAGATATTTTGGAAGGAAACATTAGGAAATATACTTGCTGAGCAATAGTGCTGAAATTAACAACACTAATTAGATGCTAGGTGCTTTAATTATCAATCCTTACAATGTGTTAGGCAGGTAGTATTAATTATATAAAGGAAACTTTGAGTCTCTGAGGGATTAAGGAATTCATCTGACCCACAATAATGAGAACTGGGGTAACCCAGAAATGTTTGAATCCCAAAGTCTGCCTTCTCTCTACTATGTAAAAATGCCTTTTTATGAATCTACATCTTGCTTCTTCATTACTATATTTAATCTCTACTCTTAATAAAAACTGACTTTCTTCTCTTTAATTCTGGAATCTGCACTTAAGTATATTCTAAACAAATGTAACAGAGTGGGTGTTTTGGAGGCACTCTAGGCCTTTACGCTGCCAATAAAACGTCTAACTCAGACAGAGTCACCTTCCACAAGTCCCAGCAGTGACAACTGTATTGCTAGGGGTTTTGCACATATTAGTGTTTGGTGTTTTACTAGATGACCATTCAATAATTACACTTTTGTAAACAATAATCCTTTAAAAGCAGATGCACTGCTTAATCGTTTTTCTTATCCAATAAGAAAAATAGTTTTTTGAAAGTATTCAAAAGTATGAATATGGCTGGGCTTGGTGGCTCACACCTGTAATCCCAGCACTTTGGGAGGCCAAGGCAGGAGGATGCTTGAGGCCAAGAATTCAAGACCAGCCTGGGCAACAAAGTGAGACCCCATCTCTACAAAAAAATTTTAAAAAAAAAGAAATTAGCCAACAAGGGGGTGTGTGACTGTAGTTCTGGTTGCTCAGGAGACTGAGGTGGGAGGACTGTTTGAGCCCAGGAACTGGAAGGTACAGGGAGCTATGATCCCACCACTGCACTCCAGCTTGGGTGACAGAACGAGTCGCTGTCTCTCTTAAAAAAAAAAAAAAAAGGTATGAATGTATGTCAGATGGAGTAAGTATAAATTACTTATTTTAAAAGAGCCACAAAGCTACTTGGACCACCTAATTCAATGGCACAAAGATATTATACCTGTTTAAAATTAAGGCTCTTAATTTAATCATCACTGTTGTTGCTGGCTGCTGTTCCTACATGTACTCATATTTTAATCATGGGTTACATGTAAGCCATAATACAACTCTGGATTTTTTTATACAAAAAGTACATAGCTGTTGACTTTTAGAGTACCCACTGTATATATTGTAGTACTCAATGAAAAGGGCAAAAGAACCAAAAGCAACGGTATGCATTGTGGCTCACATGCATGATAAAATAAATATAATACACAAAATCCCCTTTCTCGATAAACCTTTTCTATCAAGGAACTGCCATGTCTCCTCCAATCTCCATCCTTTAATATTAGGTGGAGAGCTGGGGTTGCAGGGGAGAAGAGGCAGCAGTGGCTCACCAATTCTTCACAAATGGACATGTCTCAGCAATGTCTCCTTGTGAAGGACACAGTGAAATGCAAAAGTACCAAAAATAAGGTTTGTTCAGTTGTAATATTAACTACGGCAAGGACTAGTAACTCTGAAACACAAGGACTCAGGGTGGCAATATTTTAGCCTTTTGCCAGAGTCATGCTGAGTATGCTCTGTGGCAGTATTGGCTAGGCAACTGCAGGAGAGTGATGTGTGCTTATTTTTAAAGCCATCTACAAAGAGTTTGAAAGTGGCTGCTTTGCACAATGGTTCCAAAGCCATGGACAACACCTGTACACCACAGAGAGTCAGAGTTGTCCGGCTCACCCCTCTTGCCATGCATCAAGTCACTACTGGTAATTAGACCAGAGGCCAGCAAAGTTCTTCTGTAGAAGGCAAAATAGCAAATATTTTAGGCTTTGCTGGCCATGTGGTTTCTATTGTGATTATTCAACTCTTGTTGTAATGTTGAAGCAGACAATATGTAATGCAAACTGGCTGTATTCCAATAAAACTTACATTTTATTTTTTTTGGGACAGGGTCTTGCTCTATCGCCCAGGCTGCAGTGCAGTGGCACAATCATAGTTCACTGTAACCTCAAACTACTGACCTCAACAATCCTCCCACCTCAGCCCCCTGAGTAGCTAAGACCACAGGTGTGCACCACCACACCTGGCTATTTCTTTGTTGTTGCTGAGACAAGATCTTGCTACATTGCCCAGACTCATGGCCTCAAGCAGCCCTCCTCCTGCCTTGGCCTCCCAAAGTGCTGAGATTACAGGCGTGAGCTACTGCACCTGGCCAAAACTTTATTTCTGGACACTAAAATTGTAATTTCATATAATTTTCAAGTGTCAAAATATTATCGCTTTCTGATTTTTTTCAACTATTTAAAAATGTAAAAATCATTCTTAGCTCACATGCCATACTGAACAGGTAGAGGGCCAGATTTGGCTCACAAACAATAGTTTGCTGATGTCTTATGTAGACAAGTTGTAACCTTTCTGACAAATGCAGCATGTTTATTATGGAATCTAAGAAAATGAGCTACAGGTATTGAGCAAGAGACAGAGAAACAGGCAGAAAAGGTAGGCATTCACAGAAGAAACAAAGCCTACTTTGTGCTCCCTTGGTTTTAGAGTTCAGATGCTCTCGGGGTGGTTTAAATCCATCATTATCTTCTGGAGTGACAGACTCCGAGGAAACAAATTCCTTAAAAAAACAAGGAAGATGTCTTTACTTTCCAGGTCAGGCAAAAGTATTTAGCAGTTAGGCCTCTTTTATCAAGTGTCAATCATCATAGGCCATATGTACTAGATTCATTTTGAAAGCCTCAAAGCTGATATCATAAGGAGTCTTTAGACTAATGGAGGCAAAATGTGTCATCCCCTTTGACTGTGTTCTACTTCTAGGTGCTTTATTAAGCCACAGTTATAAAGACTGTCAAGAAATTCTTTGGGAATTAAAATCTTAATGCATCTGTCTGTATCCCTCAATTCTAATCATCCTCAGTACTGAGAAAGTGTTATTACTAGATTATAAATTTGGCTTCAACTGTAAGTTGTGTAAAGATGAAAAACACTCATTGGCTACTCTCTACCTCAAAGAAAGGTTAACGAATTTGATAGTGCTTACGCATTGTAGACACTGCAGTCACTTTAAGTAGTAATGATAACTTTAAAAGAGGGGTATACGCTCAGCACAATGCTTGACAACCAACTAAGTGTTCAATACACATTGACCATATAATTATTATGAAAGTTCTCAGTACGTGAATGGTCAACATGTATTGAGCAGTTGGATGCCAAGCATTATGCTAAGCAAGTTGCTGATGTTTATCTCATTTAATCCTCCTAACTCAGAAACATATACTATTATCTTTTTACAGATAAAAGAAATGTATGGAGATACCACCCAGCTAGCAGGCAGCAGAGCTGGAGGTTAAACCTGGGTCTGTGTGACACCATGGCCAATCTTTTCATAATTCTCTGACCCTGAGGTAGCTACTGTACCATTACCAGGCAGAGGTCAAATATTTGCATAACACCTAGAGAAGAGTTTTTGCTTTTCATCAACAAGCCCTAAAGTAAGCTACCATCATGTCTCTCTCTGTTCTCTTTTCTCTTTCTCTGCTTCTATGTTTCAGTCTCTGACTAATCTTAGTTCACAATGCAAAGGGTATCCTCAGAGGCTACAATGTAAAATATTGTTTTCTGGATGATTCTTTCCTAAAATTGCATCTCTTCTTTCTCATACATCTTAAAACCTTCGGCCAGGCACAGTGGCTCATGCCTCTAATCCCAGCAATTTGGGAGGCCAAAGTGGGTGGATCACCTGAGGTCAGGAGTTTGAGACCAGCCTGGCCAACATCATGAAAACCCCGTGTCTACTAAAAATACAAAAAATTAGCTGGGCATGGTGGCAGGTGCCTGTAATCTCAGCTACTCGGGAGGCTGAAGCAGGGGAATCGCTTGAACCCAAGAGGCAGAGGTTGCAGTAGGCTGAGATTGCACCATTGCACTCCAGCCTGGGCAACAAGAGTAAAACTCCATCTCAAAACAAAACAAAAACCTTGTTCTCCTTCACCTAAATTACTCTGTCCCTTTTCTTATGTATCACTATTAACTCCTGAACACTTTAGCTTCTCCCACAAATTCTCAGAATGGGATACCTATCGATCTCAGTGGAGCACACTGTCAGATCATGACCAGCATTCTCCTCATACAGCCAAGCTGGAAACACGCCAACTGCCGTGGACGATACTAAGTAAATAGAACATGGTCCTAGCATTTCCACAGTCCACCATTTCAAAACAATAAAAGAAATTCTACACACTATAAAGTAACACAAACATTTTGAGCTAAGTAAAGGATAGAAAGGCAATAGTTTATATCTCAGAAGGGCCCCATCAGCTGGGTGCAGTGGCTCACGCTTATAATCCCAGAACTTTGGGAGGCTGAGGCATGACAACTGCTAGAGCTCAGGAGTTGGAGACCAGCCTGGGCAATATCGTGAGACCCCATCTCTACTAAATAAGAGCCGGGCATGGTGCTGTGCACATGTAGTCCCAGCTATTTGGGAGACTGAGGGAGGAGGATTACTCGAGCCCAGGAGATTGTGGCTGCAGTGAGTTGTGACTGTGCCACTACACTCCAGCCTGGGTGACAGAGTGAGACTCTACGTAAAAAAAAAAAAAAAAAATTAAAAAAGAAAAGAAGGGTCCCATCTACATTTTGCAGTTTTTACCATTTTTTTCCCATTGTGTTGAAAAATGGCTGTCTTGGATTCAGGATCTCCAATAACTGAATGATACCGAATTCTTGAAGTATTATCATATTTCGTTTCCCTAAAAAGGAAAAAAAAAAATTATTCTGTATCACTAAAAATTCTTTTCATTCTCTTTATTGAAGTATAGATAATATCCATTATTACAGAAATATCCTTAATTATTAGAAATTAACCTAAGTAAGAACATGTATGTTTACTCCTTTCCCCAGAGAAAGTAAATATAATCATACTTTAAATAATTTTTGAAGTACATTTAAAAAAGGAAGAGAACCTATGAAAACTTTTCAGATAAAATGATAGAAAATTTTAAAAAACAGCAAAACTTATGACATCCATAAAAAACCTGACTGAAGTCATATAAGGTAAAATTCCAGAACTGGAACACTGAGGATAGTACATTGGCTACATTTTTAAATGTCCTGGATTTCTCAAAGTGTTAGACTTAACAACTTTGAAGCAAAATGATAAATACAAATGAGGAGAAAAGAAAGAAAGAGGGGAAGCAAAATGAACCAATTGATTGATAATTTAGATTTACTCTGAGTTCTTCAGCTGTTACTTACATACTAAGCTCCTTGGGATTATTACTGAACTTTGGTGGACATTTCTCAATTTTAGCAGTTCTAGGATGTGTTTCCAATCCTAATGGGAGAACTTCAACTTCACAATCTGAACACGCAACTTCTAATTTCCTCTTTTTTGAAAATATATTTTTCATAGTATTTTCATCTTTCCCATTTTTATCAATACCATTAGATTTTTCAGTGTTAGCTCTGCTTAGTAATCTTCCTAAAAGGAAAATGTTAAAGAGTTTGAACAACGCAGAAGATAATTGCTAACAATAAATAGACATCTGTATTTCGACTCCATGACTAAAGAACCCATACGTTTTACAACGAAGATAAACACATTAACTCATCCTACAAAACTGTTGCAAGACAAAGACCAATGTGATATTTCTTATCTTCTAGTATATGAAAAAATAGGGTATCTAAAAAAACCATCTGTCTGTTTTGGTAAAATACAAAAGCGAAGAGATTTAGCTACAATGATCCAAAACAAAGATATGGATCAGAAAATACCCTAGAAAATTAGAGATGACCTCTAGTCATAAAATTGTAGCTTTTATGTCTAGTTAAAAAGGCTTTATCATCTGAAACTTACAATTTTTAACAAAAGTACCTGTTTAAATATGTGGTGATATGTTCCTAGTGTTGTCATATTAAGTTCTGCATAACACTAAAATCTTAAAGTTTATGCATTTTCTTTCAAGGGATTCAATATTATAATTGCCAAGTCCAAATTAATAGCAGGATATTCTTACCCATCATTAGGTCAGAGACATATCTTAGGTATATTTTCTAGCAACAACGATAAAACCAATGATACTTCCTGGACACTGCTTGGCATTTTACAGGTAGCTTTCATCCAACAGTTATTTTGAGAAGTATGAGAGATGAATGTCTAGGCAGGCTGTATAGAATGTGGATCTGTAAGTGGGGAGTGGCAGGGATCCATATGTGTGACTACTCTGAATTCAGATAACTCTGCAAGCTTTTTCTTGCCCTCCCTGATGTGAACCTGACATTTATTTTCTTTTTTAAGCACTTGGTCATGTAAACAGATAAACCTGATTTTTTCAGATGAGTAATTTTCAGAACCTGGTTGTTCTGTTCCCTGCTGCCTAGCTGCTAGAACTAAGTCAAGGACAATTCCTTTAGACTGGCTCTAAAGCCGTGTTTCCCAAACTTTCTCACATAAGGATGTGCACAGAAAATAAGGGGTTTTGCCTGACATGCTGGAGGTAAATGTGTAAGACTACCGAAGACTGATGTGTTTGGTCCTGGGGACTGTGGCCCTAAAGAATCAGTAATTGCATGACTGTAACACACTGCTCAGGAAGTTTTGCTCTGCGGCATGGACAACTCTCTGCAGTCCCCAAAATAGAGTGAGTTGCCTAAAGTCACTGACTGAATTATAACATGCAGATATTACATAATTAACTTGTTAAATTCTAATAATAGCTCAGAACATTGAATAAGAAAGTTTTTGACTGGTAATCTTTACCTTGGCAAGCTAGTCATCTAGTTTTTTTACTTTTAAAAAGTTTTCTTCCCTTACCCCAAAGTACCTGTAGCCATGCGGACAAAACAAATGTGCCTTGGACATAACAAGCCCTCACACAAAAACCAGTGTCATCTCTGAACCTTCCTTTTCTTGAAGAAAGTACCTCCTAAGCATCTCATCTTTTTAGTGCTCAAGTTCCCAGTTCATCTGCCTTTCTCTGATGTTCCTTTTAGATACTGTTACTCTTTACCTTGTTGTAAGCTCTCAACGGCCCTGGCTAGGAAAATGGATATTCAGAAAAGAGGATCCTACCCTAGAATAATTTTAAAATAAACCTTTGCTTTACCTGAATAAATGCAAACAAACGTCCCTCTGTCAATGTCATCTAGGCAGCGTACACCCCATCCCTTCTGCTCAGTTTTGAACACCTGTAGCCTCACTTGAGGACCATGTTGGACAACACGGTTTTGACACAACTGTCGATTACATTTGCACAACAGGCTGCATTCATAAATGCTGTCAACAAAATATGCAAAAGAGAAAAACAGACACCTCATAAAGCAAAAAGCAGTTTATTGCCACTTCACTGGCACTGACAACTACTGAGGGAAGCAGGCTAAACGTGAAAGCTCTTAGAGATAGGGTGCCTGGGTTCCCATCACAGCTTCCACATTTACTAGCTGTATTATCTTGGATGAGTTATTTAACTTCTCTGTGCTTTATCTTTGCATTTTTAAAATGGAGATTATATGACAGTACCTCCCTTATAGAGCTGCTTTGTGAAGATAAAGTGAGTCAGTACCTTGAAAGGTTGAAAATTCCCAATTCTCAAATGAGTTCTAAACAGCGTATTTTTAAATGGAGAAATGGCTGCCCAAAGTAGGCTGATCCTACAGGGGTAAGAGCCAGTCTCAAAGCAGATGAGTGTTCGAGTACACTCTGCATGATGTATGTGTGGTCTCTGACTACCATTTCCATGAACAATATACAGGATTTTTATTCCTTAATAATTTAGATTTTTGGTATTGGAACCAAATTAAACTAGATATAACATCTATATGATTTTAGACCACAATAAAAGGTACCCACCTTCAAAGATATACACACCCTGCAACAAATCCTCAAGGTACCTTACCCAGTAGGAATCTGTCTCTGTAGTCTTTTATATTTATATCCAGTGGTTATTTTGTCACTTGACAAGGGGGAAGTTTTGGCATTCCTTGCTGTCAATTGAAGACATGCACATTTTGTTCTAAAAGGAAGGCAGTGGTTGGAGAAAGAATGAAAAAGCACCAAGTTAGGTCAAGAGACTGTCTTGATAAAAGTGTAAATGATGTAATAAAAGATGCAATAGCATTTAGAATAGTTTGGCTCATGAACACTATGAGTTTTTTCCCTACACAGATCTCTTTGAAAGACAATACCTCCCAAAAGTTTATAAATAATTGTAAACTGCACTGCATCTCTATTTGCTCATAAAATACTTAACTATATGAGTTTAGCTTTTAAAAATCAATTCCTTTAATTTCACTGTTCAGCACAGAAGTTTGTTTGTGAGAATTCTGCTAGTTCTGCTCTTTTACAATGGATAAACTTAAATATGTCAAATTTGTAAGGATGTAGTTTTGCAGATGTCTTAAGTTCTCTCTCACTCCAGTGACACAGAAACAGACTGGGGAGATTGACGATATTATTGAATCCTTTTTTCATACTGTTGCGAGGCAGGAAGCTTGCAACCATAAAACTTTATGTACTTTCCCCTCTATTCAGATGATTAACTAATTTGATAGGGAACCATAATTTGATACAAAGTAAGGAACTTGGGGACTCTAGCTGTATAACTAGGTAAGTGACTGCTGGTGAGCTGGTTAAAAATCTCTGGATCTTAGTTTCCTTTGCTGAACAAGTGACTTTAAGGTCTTTTCCTCTATGATTCTCTTCTGTATTTTCTCTATTAATTCATACACATCAGAATGGTGGCTGCTTGTTTGCAAGAGAAAAGAACAATGACAACAATCAACAAATTCATTAATTTGGATTCTGTTTACAAATATGAAAATCTGTAATTGTTTTCTCCCATGTGATTTTGTGTGCAAAGTTTAAAAAGTACAGAAAAATACAGTTCAGAAAAATACAGATAATAAACATCCATATTTTCACCATCCAGAATTAGTTGTCAGCATTTTATCTAGTTCTTTTCCCTGTATATATAATTTAAAATATACACACCACATATACACCACATATGCATGGTCTTCTTAAAAAAAGTTAGAAAGTAAAACATTACAGATATAACTAAACTCTCAAGAGATTTAGTGTGGCATCCTTTATGCTTTTATATACACATGTATCTACAAACAATACATTGTGTGTTTTTCATTACAAAAAAATTTACTATAGGTATTATTCTATAACTTGCTTTTTTTTTGTTCAGTATAATGTTTTTGAGACCCATCCATGCTATATACAAATCTAGTTAATTCCTTTTAACTTTTCTACAGGATTAGGTATTGCTCACTTCATATACAATTAAGTTAATAGTTTTTCTTTTCTTTTTGGAGAAGGAGTCTCACTCTGTTGCCCAGGCTGGAGTGCAGTGGCACAATCTCGGCTCACTGCAGCCTTGACCTCCCTGGACTCAGGTGATCCTCCCACCTCAGACTCTTGAGTAGCTGGGACTACAAGTGCGTCCCACCACGCTGGGCTAACTTTTGTATTTTTGTAGAGATGGGGTTTCGCTAGGTTGCCCAGGCTGGTCGCGAACTCCTGGGCTCAAATGATGTTCCCACCTTAGTTTCCCAAAGAGCTAGGATTACAGGTATGAGCCACTGTGCCCAGCCTCTTGGGACAGTTTAATTATACCTGTTTTAAAATCCCTTTCAATTAGATTCAACATTTATCTCTGATTCCTCAGGTGTGAATTCTCTCTTCTTGTCGGGATTCATGCTGCTTTCGTGGTCCTAAACATCGTTGCGTGGGTGCTTTAAATGTTTGTTTGAAATCATACCTTCTGTGGGGTTTAGTCCTTTGTGCTGCTCTACGTTGGGTGCCTTCTCTAACGCTTTGGCTCTGACCCTATTGGTTTTACAGCTGTTAACAAGGTTTTCATTAATACAGTTCCAGGCCCTGTGAGATATTGGCCTAGTTCCCAGTCTTGTGCAGGTAGGTACCTGTTTCTATTCCTTTGGAGAGCCAAGTCCCCAGATGAGGTAGTTGGGTTACATTTAGAGGTAATCTTTACAAAATAAAATACATATTTTTAAACAGAATAAAACAGTGCAGTGAGAGGTTTTCTCTATGAGAGGCCTCAAGGAACTGAGCCAAACTAAGGTAACAGTAGATATAGCTCTCATTTTACACTCCAATTAACTGAGAGGATGGTGAAAACTATTATTATGCTATTTAAATTATTTATCATTCTCTTATTCTTTTTTTGCCAATTATGGGTAGCTAAATTTGCATTAAATGTACATATAATGCAACACCACTCTATATCTGTATTCCTACAAATATATGTGTACCACACACCCTTAAAATGGTTTTCAAAGTCTTAATATATTAGAACATGTTTTCATTTTTTAATGGGATATTAATACTATACTACAATCAAGAAAACACTAGTTATAAGCATCACATTAGCCAGCAAATGATTTTTAAAAGTAAAATGCTACATACAACCCAATGGTTAAGAACATGGGTTCAAATCCTGTCTCTACAATTTGTTCTATGATCTCTCCAAACTGACTTCTCTGAGGCTTAACTTCCTCATGTATAACACTGAGATATTATCTACCTCATGGGTTTTTGTGAAGATTAAGAGAATGAATGTAAAGTACTTGTCACAGTGTCTGGCACTGTTAAATATCATTTGTTGTAATGCTATTGATGATCTCTTAATGTATTAGTACTAGATTAAAGGAAATATGCATCCTTGGAAGAAATAAGTTTCAAATTACCATATTTGGCAAATAATTAGAGGTTTTTTTCCCTACTGCTAGTGAGAGCTCATTTTCCCATTGTAGACTTTTTTTTTTCTTTCTGGAGACAGGGTCTTGCTTTGTTGTCCAGGCCTCTGATACAGTGTGGGATCACAGCTCACTGCATCCTTGACCTCCTGGGCTCAAGCAGACCTCCTACCCCAGCCTCCAGAGTAGTTGGACTATAGGTGCACACCACCATACCCAGCGAATTTTTAAATTTTTTTGTAAAGATCGGGTTTTGCCATGTTGCCCAGGCTGGTCTCAAACTCCTGTGCTCAAGCTGGCCTCCCACCTTGGTCTCCCAAAGTGCTGGGATTACATGCGTGGGCCACCATGCCCAGTCTTACTGTAGAATCTCGAACAGGTTTTAGATAGACAAATTAATACATAACAAGACTTCTTAACAAGTGTCCTTACATTCAGAAGATTTTTTGAAATGCTATGTTTTTCTACTCACATGTCTATGCAGCCCTCAGAGCAGTCACAGGAATCAGTAAACATGCTGGAAAAGTTGGTTAGATAGTATGTTCGAGGCCACACAGTCTTTCTGTACTTAAACTGTGGGAGCTTTCTACTGTCAATTTCATTACAGAAAGAAATGGGCATTGATTCCACTCCATTGCTAATATCCACATCAGAAACAACTTCTTTTTGCTTTGGGTAATTCCGAGACAACTGAACATAGGTATTGAAAGAAAAGTTATCTGTAAATAAAAAGTTACACTCTGTCTCAAGCAGGTAACGAAAAACTTCCTCCACGTTTCGTAGACTCCTTCCACAAGGGGTTTTATAACTCACATGGAGTGCTGAAGAATGAGAGTTTGTCTTTGCATGTCGTCTTTGGAAGTGACATTTGATTGGCAGCTGCAGAGGGTTTTCTCCCTTCAAGTTCAGTGGCATTTTCATCAGACAAGCACCAGAGCAGTCATGACTTTGGTAAGATAAATTCAAAGATGAGTCTTTTTCTCTAAAGTCTACAACTTTATCTTCAAGAGAGAGAATTTCCTTATTTTCCGTTGTTCTGTTAAAATAAATTATTCATTAGCATCTCAAACTTATAGTTCATTTTAAAAAAACTATAATTATTTCCTATCTTCTTAGACAATATTAAAATAAGCCAGACTCTAAGATACACATTTTAAGATGTTCTGCAGCCATACAAACATTGTATCTATTTTTAAAACTTTTCTCAGAGATGAGGTCTTGCTATGTTGCCCAGGCTGGAGTGCAGTGGCCCTTCACAGGTGTGATCACAGCACACAGCAGCCTTGAACTCTTGTCCCCAAGTGAGCCTCCTGCCTCAGTTTCCCAAATAGCTGGTACAGGCATGCACCAGGTCTGCCTTATACCTGATTTCAGAATACTCCAGGAAGCTGTGATTACAGCTGTAACTTTCTGTTAGGTATTTCATAGCACCTAGCAAATTTAGAGTTGATTTAGAGCATGCAATCAATAAAGTACTGAAGAAGGTTACTTCTTCAGGCATGCTGGGATCAAGCTCTTTACATGCCAAAAACAAAGGCTGGCTGAAAACTTATTAGTTCATCAAGAATTCTTTATACTGTTTGCCTTCAACAATAGTACCAACTGAATTCTTTCCATAGTATGTGATCTACCTCGCAATCATATTGATACATCTGAAAAAATGGCAAACTGACAGGAGAAAATGGGGTGGTTATTAATCTAAAAAAAAAGTCAGCAGGGTGTGATGGCTCACAACTGTAATCCCAGCACTTTGAGAGGTCAAGGCGGAAGGAGTGCTTGAGCTCAGGAGCTCAAGATCAGCCTGGGCAACACAGTGAAACCTCGTCCCTACAAAAAGTAAACAAAATTAGTCAAGTGTGGTGGTGCATGCCTGTAGTGCCAGCTACTTTGGGGGCTGAGGTGGGAGGACTGCTTGGACTCAGGAGGTTGAGGCTACAGTGAACCATGATCACACCATTGCACTCCAGCCTGGATGACAGAGTGAGATCCCGTCTTTAAAAAAAAAAAAAAATCTGTGAAAAGCTTCCATGTGTTTGGAAATCAGGTTTTAAACTTTCACAAATAATCTGAGTATTGTTTTACATAGTATGTTCTATCTTTAGGTGTCTGTTACGTATTATAATACAGGTATTTTAGAGACGGGTTGTATTTGCTGTATGATATGGTTTGGCTGTGTCCCTACCCAAATCTCATCTTGAATTCCCATGTGTTGTGGGAGGGACCTGGTGGGAGGTAACTGAATCATGGGGACAGGTCTTTCCTGTGCTGTTCTCGTGATAGTGAATAAGTCTCATGAGATCTGATGGTAACATAAGCGGGAGTTTCCCTGCACAAGCTCTTTGCCTGTCACCATCCATGTTAAGATGTGACTTGCTCTTGCTTGCCTTCTGCCATGAGTGTGAGGCCTCTCCAGCCATGTGGAACAGTAAGTCCATTAAACCTCTTTCTTGGCCGGGCGTGGTGGCTCACGCCTGTAATCCCAGCACTTTGGGAGGCCGAGGCGGGCGGATCACAAGGTCAGGAGATCGAGACCACAGTGAAACCCCGTCTCTACTAAAAATACAAAAAATTAGCCGGGCGCGGTGGCGGGCGCCTGTAGTCCCAGCTACTCAGGAGGCTGAGGCAGGAGAATGGCGTGAACCCGGGAGGCGGAGCTTGCAGTGAGCCGAGATCGCGCCACTGCCCTCCAGCCTGGCGACAAAGCGAGACTCCCTCTCAAAAAAAAAAAAAAAAAAAAATCTCTTTCTTTTGTAAATTGCCCGGTGTTGGGTATGTCTTTATCAGCAGCGTGAAAACGGACTAATACACTATATAAAGCAGTGCCATCCAAAACAACTTTCTCCATTGATAGAAATGGTCTATACTTGTGCTGTCCAATATGGTAGCCAGTAGGCGTATGTGGCTACTGAGCACTTTTAAATGTAGCTTGCATGACCAAAGAACTGAATTTTTACATTTTATCTAATTTTGATTAATTCAAATTTAAACAGCCACATGTAGCTAGTGGCTACCACATAGGACGTGCAGATATGGAGCTTCTTCATCCTTTCTCCAAATGTATAGTAATCCTTTGCATAAGTCCACAATTTAATTACCTAGCCTGCAATAATGGACTTTTTTCCACAACATGTAGTATAGGCTAGACCACAATAGTGGACTAGTTAACTTACACAGTTATCTTTTAGAACATATACGGTAAACTTATACAGTGATCTTTTAATAACTAATTTTATTATAATAATCTTTAAGATTACTTATGAATTTTATTGTATGAATAACAATTTCATACGTGTAAAGATATTGTTGCAGAACATATTCCCAGAAATGGGAGTGTTAAGTCACAAGGCAAATGGATTAGTTATTTCACTAATATTGCCACATTGTTCTCCATTGTGTCAGTTCCTTCAGCAATAAATGAGAATGCCTGTTTTCATAGAGCTTCATCAATCAGGTGGGTCTGGAAGCTTTTGGATTTCAGAGTCTAACAGGTGAAAGGATGTAGTATAATTTATTTAGAATTTTTTTTTTTTTTTGAGAGACAGAGTTTTGCTTTATTGCCCAGGCTGGCGTGCAGTGGCATGACCTCGGCTCACTGCAACCTCTGCTTCCCAGGTTCAAGCGATTCTCGTGCCTCAGCCTCCCAAGTAGCTGGGATTACAGGTATGTGTCACCAAGTCCAGCTAATTTTTGTATTTTTAGCAGAGATGGGGTTTTACCATGTTGTTCAGGCTGGTCTCAAACTCCTGACCACAAGTGATCTACCCACCTTGGCCTCCCAAAGTGCTGGGATTACAGGTGTGAGCCACCACTCCAGCCCTATAAATCTTTTAATGTTGAAAATGTTTGTTTCCAATTTGTCTCTATGTTACTACTTTAATGAACATCCTCATATATAAATCCTTGACCAAATTCCTGATTATTATTTTGAAATACATTCCTTTAAGAGGAATTACTAGGTCAAGAGGAACATACATTTAAAACACTTTTTATTTATAAAATTTCCAAATATAAACATAAGAGTATACTTTTCTCATAAAAAGAGACTACGGTCAGGTGCAGTGGCCCATGCCTGCAATCTCAACATTTTGGGAGGCTGAAGTAGGAGGATTGCTTAAGCCCAGGAGTTCAAGACCAGCCTGGTCAACATGGAGAAACTCCATCTCTACTAAAAATAGAAAAAAATTAGTGGGACATGGTGGTGCACACCTGTAGTCCCAGCTACTCAGGAGGCTGAGGTAGGAGAACTGCCTGAGCCTGGGGAGGTCAAGGCTGCATTGAGCCATGATGACTTCGTCACTCAAGAGCTCTGATGGAGATGTACAAGGAGATTAATGTTGTTGTTATGCCTGTTAACACAACATCCATTCTTCAGCCCATGGACAAAGGGGTAATTTTGACTTTCAAGTCTTATTATTTAAGAAATACACTTTAGGGAGGCCGAGACGGGCGGATCACGAGGTCAGGAGATCAAGACCATCCTGGCTAACATGGTGAAACCCCGTCTCTACTAAAAAATACAAAAAACTAGCCGGGCGAGGTGGCAGGCGCCTGTAGTCCCAGCTACACGGGAGGATGAGGCAGGAGAATGGCGTAAACCCGGAAGGCGGAGCTTGCAGTGAGCTGACATCCGGCCACTGCACTCCAGCCCGGGCGACAGAGCGAGACTCCATCTCAAAAAAAAAAAAAAAAAAAAAAAAAGAAATACACTTTATAAGGCTATTAAGCTGCCAGCCATAGTGATTCCTCTGATGGGTCTGGGCAAAGTAAATAACTTTCTGGAAAGGATTCACCATTCTAGATACCACTTGTGATTCATGGGAGGAGGTCAAAATATCAACCTTACCAGGAGTTTGGAAGAAGTGGATGCTAACCCTCATGAATGACTTTGAGGGGCATAAGATTTCAGTGGAGGAAGTAACTGCAGATGTGATACAAATAGCAAAAAACTAGAATTAGAAGTAGAACCTGAAGATCTGACTAAATTGTTGCAATCTCAGGATAAAACTTGAATGGATGAGGAGCTGCTTCTTATGGATGGGCAAAGAAAGTGGTTTCTTGAGATGGAATCTACTCATGAAGATGCTGTGGACAATGTTGAAATGACAACAAAGGATTTATTAATAGAACATTACATAAATTTAGTTGATAAAGCAGTGGCAGGCTTCGAAAGAATTGACTCCAATTTTGAAAGCTGTTCTATTGTGGGTAAAATGCTGTCAATGAACAGCATCACATACTGCAGAGAACTCTTTCGTGAAAGAAAGAGTCCATCAATGTAGCAAACTTTATTGCTGTCTTATTTTAAGAAATTGTCATAGTCACTCCAACAGTCAGCAGCCACCACTCTCATTAGTCAGTGTAGGGTCCAGCCCTATGGGGCTTTGCGGGTGTTCTCCCCGTGTGCAGAGACGAGAGATCGCAAGAAATAAAGACACTAGACAAACAGATAAAGAGAAAACAGCTGGGCCCGGGGTACCACTACCACCAAGACACGGAGACCAGTAGTGGCCTCCAATGGCTGGGCGTGCTGATATTTACTGTATACAAGACAAGGGGGTAGGGTAAGGAGGGTAAGTCGTCCAAGTGATTGATAAGGTCAAGAAAGTCACATGATCATAGGACAGGGGGCCCTTCCCTTTCAGGTAGCCGAAGCAGAGACAGAAGACAGCATACGTCAGCGTTTTCTTCTATGCACTTATCAGAAAGATCAAAGACTTTAAGACTTTCACTATTTTTTTTCTACTGCTATCTTCTAAGAACTTCAAAGAGGAACCAGGAGTATGGGAGGAACATGAAAGTGAACAAGGAGCATGACCACTGAAGCACAGCACCACAGGGAGGGGCTGAAGCCTCTGGATGACTGCAGGTAGGCCTGGATAATATCTAACCTCCCACAAGAAGCTGGTGGAGCAGAGTGTTCCCTGACCCCTCCAAGGAAAGGGAGACTCCCTTTCGCGGTCTGCTAAGTAATGGGTGCCTTCCCAGGCACTGGCTATTACCGCTTGACCAAGGAGCCCTCAAGTGGCCCTTATGCGGGCGTGACAGAGGGCTCACCTCTTGCCTTCTTGGTGACTTCTCACAATGTCCCTTCAGCACCTGACCCTATACCTGCTGGTCATTCCTTAGTTATATTAGTAATACAACAAAGAGTAATATTAAAAGCTAATGATTAATAATGTCTATACTAATGATTGATAATGTCCATGATCATCTCTGTATCTAATTTGTATTATAACTATTCTTATTCTAACTATTTTCTTTATTATGCTGAAACAGTTTGTGCCTTCAGTCTCTTGCCTTGGCACCTGGGTAATCCTCTGCCCACAAGTCTGCAGCCATCAACATCGAGGCAAGACTCTTCACCAGCACAGAGATTAGGACTTGCTAAAGGCTCAGATTATTGTCAGTATTTTTTAGCAATAAAGTATTTATAAATTAAGGTATGTACATTGTGTTTCTAGACATAATGGTACTGCACACTTAATAAACTATAGTATAGTGTAAATGTAACTTTTACATGCACTGGGAAACCAAAACCTTTTTGTGACTTGTTCTATTGTGATATTTGTTTTATTGCAGTGGTCCAGAACCAAATCTGCAATTATCTCTTAGGTACATCTGTACACTACTGGTGGGAATGTAAATCAGTATGGACATTATGGAAACCAGTATGGAAGTTCTTCAAAACATAAAAAATAGAGCAACCATATGATCCAGCAATCCTATCACTGGATACATATCCAAAGGATACGAAGTCAGTATACCAAAAAGACAACTGCACTCCCAGTTTATTACAGTATTACTCACAGTAGCCAACATATGGAATCAATATAAATGCCCATCTACAGATGAATGATAAAAATGTGTATACACACACATATATACACATTCACACCAACAATGAATACTCAGCCATAAGAAAGAACGAAATATTGTCATTTGCGGTAACAATGGATGAACCTGGTAAATGGATGAACCTGGAGGACATTATGT
Organism: Theropithecus gelada; assembly: GCF_003255815.1. NCBI lineage: Eukaryota > Metazoa > Chordata > Mammalia > Primates > Cercopithecidae > Theropithecus > Theropithecus gelada. Next base: position 80,416,962 of record NC_037685.1, on the reverse strand, counting down.
TAAGTCAAATAAGCCAGGTACAGAAAGACAAACATGGCAGGATCTCACTCATATCTGGAATCTAAAAATGTGATTTCATCGTAGACAGCAGAAGGGTGATTATCAAGAGGGTAGGGGAGGGCAGGAAGGAATGGGGCACTGAGAGAGGTTAGTCTTGGTCAGTGTTACAGTTAGAGAGGAAGATTAGGCCAGGCACGGTCACTCAAGCCTGTAATCCCAGCAACTCAGGAGGAGGAGGTGGGAGGATTGTTTAAGCCTACGAGTTCGAGACCAGCCCAGGCAATATGGCAAGCTCCTGTCTCTACAAAAAGTGAAAAAAAAAAAAATAATAATAAGTCTGGCATGATGGCGTGTGCCTGTAGTCTTAGCTACTGGAAAGGCTGAGGTGGGAAGATTGTGACAGGAGTTCAGGGTTACAGGGAGCTATGATAGTGCCACTGAACTCCAGCCTGGGTGACAGAGTGATACTCTGTCTCTAGAAAAATAAAAGATAAAAAGGAGACAGGAAGAATGAATTCTGGTCTTCTACTACATAGTGGGGAGACTATAGCAAATAACAGTGTGTTTTTTCCAAGATAGCTAGAAGAGTTTGAGTGTTGTCACTACAAAGAAATGATAAATGTTTATAGTGATATGGTAATTATCCTTATTTGATCATACCATAATGTATACCTGCATTGAATGTTTGCCATAAATATGTACAATTTTGTGTCAATTATAAATTTTTAAAAAATTGATGATAGTGATTGCTCCTAGAAAGGTAGACAGGGCAAAGAAACCTGTTATGCTGGGAGGTTGAAGATAATTCAAAGATACTATAATGTTTTATTTTCTTTTTTTACAAAGAGACCGGGGCCAGGTACAGTGGCTCATGCCTGTAATCCTAGCACTTTGGGAGGCTGAGGCAGGCGGAATGCCTGAGCTCAGGAGTTCGAGACCAGCTTGGGCAACACGGTGAAACCTCATCTCTACTAAAATACAGAAAATTAGATAGGCGTGGTGGTGTGCACCTGTAGTCCCAGCTACTCTGGAGGCTGATGCAGGAAAAGTGCTTGAACCCGGGAGGCAGAGGATGCAGTGAGCCGAGATCACACCACTGCATTCCAGCTTGGGTGACAGAACGACGACTCCATCTCCAAAAAAAATAAAAAATAAAAGAGAGACTGGAAGTACATACAATGGAACATTAATAGCTGTAAATTCTGGATGGTGTGAGTTATATTCCTTTATATATACACTCTATCTTTTAAATTTCTTGAAAAGATAGTTAAAAAAAAATTGGTGAGAACACAGCGAAATGATTACTGTAAATCCATCACTATCCATGGACTACAATGTACTAATGCCTAATGCATTAAAATGAGGGGATAGGGGAAGGTAAGGTTATGTTTCCCTAAATAATTTCAATTTATCTAGTGCTTTTGAATAATGTTGGAAAGGACATAACATAGTAAGAAATATATTCTATAACTCACCTTTTGTTTTTCTTTTCCATTTAATTTCTATCTTCTTTAGCCTAATCCAATTTAGTAATTATTTTTATTCCTTGATTTATTTTATTTCATTTATCTTTTTTTTTTTTTTTTGAGACGGAGTCTTACTCTGTTGCCTAAGCTGGAGTGCAGTGGCGTGATCTCGGCTCACTGCAACCTCTACCTCCCGGGTTTAAGCAATTCTCCTGCCTCAGCCTCCCAAGTAGCCGGGATTACAGATGACCACTCCAACAACCAGCTAATTTTTGTATTTTTAGTAGAGACAGGGTTTTACCATGTGGGCCAGGCTGGTCTCGAACTCCTGACCTCAAGTAACCCACCTGCCTCGGCCTCCCAAAGTGCTGGGATTACAGGTGTGAGCCACCATGCCTGGTCCTTGATTTATTTTAGTATCCAATATCTTCTTGTTTCTCAAAGGTGGTACCTGGAAACTACTTGTTCCCTATTATTAAGTGTCAAGTTCCTTCTTACCACTTTTTCTTATAAGGAATTATAGTATAATCTGAACTCCGGATATTCTATTTATTTGTCTATCTGAGATAAACCGCCCTATTTTCTTTCATTCAGAATTCACTGTAATACATTCCTTAGGCTCTCATGGCCCTGTTCTTGGTTTTGACATAAGTTACTCACTCTCAAGTTACTTATACACTTAAGAGATTTATAGAGATAGTAAACTGTTCTGTTGTCCTTTTCAATTTGACTTAACCAAATAAATATGTTTCAAATTGGATTCTGTAGTATATTATTCTGTAAATGTCATTTGAGTTCCCCATTTTGCCTATGAATTTTTTTTTTTTTTTTTTTTTTTTGAGACAGGGTCTCACTCTGTCACCCAGGCTGGAGTGTAGTGGTGCAATCTTGGTTCCCCACAACCTCTGCCTCCTGGGCTCATGCAATCCTCCCACCTCAGCCTCTAGAGTAGCTGGGACCATGGGCATGCGTCATGATGCCCAGCTAATTTTTTGCATTTTTGGTAGAGATGGGGTCTCACCATGTTGCCCAGGCTGGCCTCAAACTCCTGAGCTCAAGCAATCTGCCTGCCTTGGCCTCCCAAAGTACTAGGATTACAAGCATGAGTCACCACGCCTGGCCTCAGGTATGAAATTTTTGGTTCCTGTTTTGCTCTTTGGAGGAAGGGGAACATTAAATATTAATGTAGATGACTCAAATTTTTCTTGGAATAATGAAGGGATTAATTCAGGATATATGTGAGAGAGAAAGTATCTGGGTTATCTTTAGTTCTTAAATAACAACAAATATTTGAATAGTAGTTTAATGTCCTTTACATAATTTCCTCATATGACACAACAAATACAACTCCAAGTTAGCCACTACTTGGAGCTGTATTAGAACTACTTAGGACTAAAATTTGTAACAGTAAATATGCTGGTAAAACTTGTAATTTGGAATTTACATTTCAAGAAAGTCAAACTAGCTTAAAAGTATTCTTCTTATGACTAATAAAGAAAAACTGGGAGATACAAGACTCTAGTTACTGAGCAATTAACACAGAGAAATACATGTTTTACATTTAAGAAGAGTTAGGGAGGAGTGGAAGGAGATGAGGAAAAAAAAAAACAGAAAAGGAGAAAAACATAAAAATAAAACATAAAAATGAACCTAAAAACATAAAAAAATGAATCTTAGAAAAGATTTTTCTTATCTGTGCTTCATTTTACTAAATAGAAGAAAAAAAAACCCAACTTACAAGTCTTAAGTATAAAGTAACCTAATTTCATCCCAATTTTATGGAGAGGAGGGTTAACTTCATTTAGGTGTGAAGATACATTACTCAAAAAAAAAAAAAAAACCAGAAATAAACAAAACCAATTCTATGTAGAGTATTGTAAATCTAGTTATTGATTAAAAGTGCTAGAGGTAAATTCAGGTGTCGTTAGTCACCCTGAACATCAAAGTGGAGCAAGGCTTAGAGGTTGCCAAATGATTATCTAGCTTTTGGCAAGGCTAAAGTAAGAAGTCATTCTATCCTCTATGACCATTAAGGGGGCATATTTTAAAACAAGAATGTAAACTGTATTCATCTAAAGAATGCAGTAGGTAAATTTGTTATTTTGCTCAGTCCCTTCTTTGGTCATCTTCTTCTGAAAGGCAGGTATATTAATTTCAGTGTACTTAAAGATGTTGGGTCTTGTATATATACTAGGCTTTTTATACAGTCTCTTTCAAGAATTTAAATTAAGATATTTAAAAAAATGGTTGGGTGTGGTAGCTCACACCTGTAATCCCAGCACTGTGGGAGGCCGAGGCAGGAGGATTCATTGAGCCCAGGAGATCAAGACCAGCCTGGGCAACATGACTAGACCCTGTCTCTATTTTAAAAAAAAATTATATATATATGTATATATGTCTCATGAGGTAACATTTGCACTAGAAGGTTAGAGTTCAGCTGGAGCAGCTATGTTTGGTCATGTGGGAAGAGAAGAAACCTACTGGTAACAGATATAAGTAGAGTTGAGACTGTGTCAACCCGGACCTTAGGTACTGACTTTTGAGTTCCTATTTTAGTGTTCACATGGCCTGCTGTGTTACATTTTCTGTTCTTCAAGACCTATTTTACTTACATGTATGTGTGTATGTATGTCTAGGTACATGTGTGTGCATGTTTTTTTTTAAATAATCTTTTGGGTTTGTGTGCATGTCATGTAAAAAGCCACATAATGGCTTAAATTTACACCTGTGTCTTTAAGTAGTGGTGCAAGCCCAATATCACCCAGTATGCTAACCACAGCTGCACGCCTCATACACTTCTAATAAAGTCCACTACTTAAGCTAGCTTGAATAGGTGTGTACTCCTGACAAACCAAAGTTTACACTTGACCAAAAAAAAAAGAAGGAATTCAGACTTCTAAAATCACAAAAGTATAAAAAGGATATCTTTTTAATTATTATTTTTTAATTTTTACATTTACCTATGTCATAACTCACTTATATGGAGTAGAAATTCAGTTCAACTCAAGAATAAAATACTGACTGGGCATGGTGGGGTGGCTCATGCCTGTAATCCCAGCACTTTGGGAGCTGAGGAGGGAGGATTGCTTGAGACCAGGAGTTCATGACCTGCCTGGGCAACACAGCGAGATCACATCGCTACAAAAAAAAAAAAAAAGTTAAAAATTAGCCAGGTGTGGTGGTATGCACCTGTAGTCCCAGCTACTTGAGAGTCTGAGGTGGAAGGATCGCTTGAGCTTAGGGGGTCAAGGCTACAGTGAGTTGTGACTATATGCCACTGCAGTCCACCCAGCGAGACAAAGTGAGACTCTGCTGTCTCAAAAAAAAAAAAAAAAAGAAAAAAGAAAAGAAAGAAAAGAAAAAACCCCACAAAAAACTGAAGCCTGTGTCCTATTAGACCCAAGATTTCATCCTGGGGTTTGCCATTGATAGTTTGTGTAATCTTTTTTGTGAAATAGGGTCTCACTTTGTTACTCAAGCTAGAGCGTCGAGGCGTGATCATGGCTCACTGCAGCCTTGACCTTCCAGACTTAGGTGATACACCTCAGCCTCCCAAGTAGCTGGGACCATAGGCATGTGCCACTACTCCCAGCTAATTTTTGTTATTTTTTTGTAGAGATGGGGTTTTGCCATGTTGCCCGGCTAGTCTTGAATTTTTGGGCTCAACTGGTCCTCCTGCCTCAGCCTCCCTAAGTGCTGGGATTACTGGTGTGAGCCACCATGCTCAGCCTAATCTTGAGCAGTTTAGCCGGGGCTGAGAATCCCTGGCTTAAGTTATTGACCATTTAGTTTACCAGGCAGCCTATGTGACCACTGGCCTGCTAAGAGGGTTTAAGTACTGAAAGTAAAATAAGCAATAAACTTCTGGCCTGCAGAGGAAATATCAAAGGAATTATTTAAACATAATTCCGGTCAAAAATGAAACGCTTCCTTGGAATTCTTAATAGCAAAGGAAGAAAATCCTAAGCCTAATAAGACATGTACCTTCATCTGAAAGGATCTCAGAAAGCTCAACTCAAAGTTAGATATAATCTCAAAAAAAAAGCCTCTGAGTGTCAATACAGTACAAGAGAGATGGGAGATTCTTAAGGAAATGAAATTCTGATTATATAATCACAAACAGTCCTAAAGAGATGGGAAAACAGTTAAAGAAACCAACTCAATTTTTCTGGGCAGCTCGGATTTTTACAAGTATACATACAAAAGAAGACAGTTAATTATGAATACAAAACATTGGTATGAACCGGTAAGAAAAGTATCACAAAGCCTAGTAAGAACCGAGGTTTCCAAAAATGCTAATAAAATAACAACAACAACAACAACAACAACAAAAAACAACTAAAGTTATGCTCAGAACAAGAAAATAATCTGTTAGGAGAAAGATAACGTTAACTGATAACAAAGAGAAGGAAGAGTTTCTCAAAAACAATTCTGCGTTTGTCTTTTCCATCTGTAAGTATGGCTCTCAAGTTGGAAACAACAAAAAAATAAAAAGAAACGGAAGTCTGTGACAGTTAAAGAGAGGGTACTAGAACTCAAGTTTATTTAAGCATATAGAAGACTCCACAAATTAAATCTCAAGGTCTGGGGAAAAAAACTTCAAATACAGAAAAATTAAAAATAAAACAGTACTGCCCTGATTTTTTCTGTGACCACTTATCCTCAAGTTCTCACTGCCCTGATTTTTAAAAAGGGAAGGAGGACAGGTTACAGAAAATATAGAAAGGTTAGCTTAACATTGGTCTCTTAAAAATTTCCAGAGAAAGGCATCAAGTGTGTGACTTCTAAATATTTGGAATTTAAAAGGCCAAGACTAGGTGCTGAGTCAACAAGTAGGTGAGAAAAATCAAAATTAACTGAATTTTCTTTTTTGACAAAGTTTTCAATAAGTCTGAATAATGTCTGGCAATGCCACAGAATGCTACGGCAGTGAACCTTGATTTTTCATGACCACCTTGTAAGTGAGAAGTGTAGGCGGGACAACAGTAGAAGTAAATTCACAGTTGCTTAAAGAGTTCTTTCTGAAGCATAATAGAAACAGTGTCTAGTAGTGAGCCAACCACAGGTTTTTATCTCTGGTCATGTCCTGGTCAATATTGTTTTCGGTGACCATAATGAATATTAGAAAGCTTATTTATTTGTACAAGATGATAAGCTAAAAGGGACAAAAAATATTCCAAAATTCAAAAAGATTCTGGTAAGCTGGTATAATGAATTTAAACCAAAAAAATGATATTTCACAGGAATAAACCACTCCTGCATTTAAGTTTAAAATATAATGTCTAAATACATAGATAACTGTTTGGTAGAGAGCTTGTTTGGTGGTAATTTGCATGAAAAAGAACTTTATATTTTAGTGATTTAGACTCAGTGAATTTGTTCTTAAAAACTTATGAAATTTTACACTGTATATTCAAAGGTCAGAATTTCTAGGAAAAAAACTGTTTTGTGAGCTACTGAAATGGCCAATTAAGGAGCTAAAGTGTAAACTTAGCTTTAGAGCATTTTAAAATAATTTTATGGGCCTTTTGAGACCCACTCAAACTGCAATGACATCTCTAGTATTTGTAAATCCAAATCACATAAAACAGTGTCTATCTACAACTCTCACAGACACGAAATCAAAAAAAGAATTATATATTGAGGTTTTTTTAGTCAATTTAATATTGAGCAGAAAGAACAAATGAAATTAGGGTAACAAAGAAGTTTCTTTCTAAAGATACTTTTTTTGTGTGTTTTGAAACTATGTTCTTTACTCTAGAGAACTTTCAGAAACTTCTCTGTAATTAGTACTTGAAGGGTTAGGCCCAGGTATTATCTACTAAAAATAAAGACTACATGGCAGAGTATCAGATTCACTCTTCTGCAATTCTCCTTTATGCCAAAGAATCTTTACTCAATGTAATGATAAAATGAGAAAGGAAAGGTCAGAAAAATTTAGTCTATTCATAAGCTTATGGAATATAGACACAGACCCATAGTCTATACATAAACTTTTTGATACTACTTCAGAGCTGTTATGCATTGTGAAAACTCAACTGATACTGAAAGAAACACTTTGACATTTTTAAATTCTCCGGTATAATCTAAGCACTAAAACAAAAAACAAAACAGAACAAAAAAACACACTACTTGGTAGATTTCAGTGTATTAATAAATTACACAAAGACATCTTAAGCTAAACTTTATAAAAAGACTTAACTAGGAGTATTAAATAACCTATTCAGAGACTCATGAAATTCTATCCTACATAAAATACTAAAATATACAACTTTTAAAGCTTTAATGGGAAAAATTTTTTTTTGTATATCTCATCTATTCTAATGTCAAGTGATTTATAAAGAAGAAATCTGTAGGAGCAAAAGCATTAATAACAAAGAATTTATATACATACAGAAATGTACAGTCTTCTGGAAAGGAGTTTCCATATGATGTAGAGGGAAATGCATTGGATTTGTTTTCCTGTTCCTTCTGAGTCACAGGCATATGTTCTACACAAAAAAATACAAATGTGAGCAACAAATATACCAAGTTAAAAACCATTTGCTATAAGTATCCAAGTAATATGTTCATTGACTAGAGTCTGCCCATATGGATCCCTAAAATATGCAAACATATTAAGGTTTCAAGATTGAGGCAAAAGATTAAATGTCAGTATTTTCAAAAATATTAATAAAATAGGATAAAACACTGAGGACAGAAAACATTTCTACTGTAGAAACTCTAGTTTGGCCTGAACTTGATTTGAAGCTTAACCAATCTTTAAGGTGGACATTGAGTATCCCTGCTTCTGCATGCATTTTATAGAGAAATCACATAATTCTTAAAGGCTCTATAAAAGTCAGAAAATGAAAAATTTATGTACCTTTTGTTTTCCTATTGCTCTACAACTACTTTGGCGAGGGGATGAAGTATCTGGGTATCTCTTTTGATCTAGTTTTCACATTTCTTCTTTTTTTTGAGACAGAGTCTCATTCACTCTGTTGCCCAGGGTGGAAGGCAGTGGTGTGATCTTGGCTCACTGCACCCTTCACCTCCTAGGTTCAAATGATTCTCCTGCCTCAGCCTCTCCAGTAGTTGGCATTACAGGCGTGCAAAACCACACCCAGCTAATTTTTGTAGTTTCAGTAGAGACAGGGTTTTATCATGTTGGTCAAGCTGATCTTGAACTCCTGTCCTCAAGTGATCTGCCCACCTGGGCCTCCCAAAGGGCTGGGATTACAGGCATGAGCCACTGTGCCTGGCCCACTATATTTATTTTCTAATAAAAAAATTATAACTTACTTTCCCCCTCAAAAAAAATTTAATAAAAGGATATTGTATTTCAAGGTTGCTCCGTGGCTAACTGAAAAATATCTGTCTTTAATTTTCCAAGTAAAGAAAGGTTTAAAATCTGATAGCTGAGCCAAGCACAAGGTTCATGCCTGTAATCCCAGCACTTTGGAAGGATGAAATGGGAGGATTACTTGAGGCCAGGAGTTCAAGGGCCCCCTGAGCAACAGAACAAGGCCCTGTCTCTACAAGAAGAAAAAAAAAAAAAGAAAAAAGTTAGCCAGGCGTGGTGGCGCATGCCCGTAGTTCTAGCTATTTGGGAACTGAGGTGGGAGCACTGCTTAAGCCCAGGAGTTGTAGGCTGCAGTGAGCTGTACTTGCACCACTGCACTCCAGCCTGAGCGACAGAGAAAGACCCCATCTCTAAAATAAATGAATAAATAAAAATTTGATAGTTGAAGAGAGCTATGTAAAAATAAAATAAAAATTTAGGACCTTCCAAATTTATTATGCCAAAGGGAAAAGTTAAGCCCTGAAAGATGACTCATGTAACATGATTATTTTTTTCTTTGGTGCATGATCATTGCTTTCTGACTTCTGTGTTGAGATGTTACACATTAACTAGACTCCCTATTCTTTTTTTTTTTTTTTTAAAGACACAAGGTCTTGCTCTGTCACCCAAGCTGGAGTACATTGATGTGATCATGGGCAACTCCACACCCGACTAATTTTTAAAATTGTTTTGTAGAGGTAGACTCTCACTATGTTGCCTGGTCTTGAACTCCTGGACTCAAGTGATCCTGCCACCTCAGCCTTCCAAAGTTCTGGGATTACAAGCCTGAGACATCATGCCTAGCTAAGATTCCCTATTCTTTATTCAGACTTAGTCTAAATGATATGAAGAAAGAGACCCTTGTGACCGTTACCTGTTTACAACAGCATGTTGGCCAACCCGCTTAGAGTGTAATCAAAAGTAGCCAATCAAATATCTGTATGTTATCCTTTGCACAAAAATGCGGTAATCCTGTTCAACACCTCTGTTTTGCCTATATAAATAATCCTCATTTCTCCCCACACCAGAAGCATTTATCACCATTCTTTGGTATAGCACCAGTCCTCAGATGGCTACCCTTACGCTTTGCACCTGAATAAACTCTCTCAAAATTAGATTCTGGGCTGGGCATGGTGGTTCACACTTGTAATCTCAGCACTTTGGGAGGCTGAGGCGGGCGGATCACCTGAGGTCAGGAGTTCGAGACCAGCCTGGCCAACATGGTGAAACTCTGTCTCCACTAAAAATAAAAAAATTAGCCTGGTGTGGTGGCAGGCGCCTGTAATCCCAGCTACTCAGGAGGCTGAGGCAGGAGAATCGCTTGAACCCGGGAGGCGAAGGTTGCAGTGAGCCAAGATTGTGCCACTGCACTCCAGCCTGGAGGACAAGTACAAGACTTCATCTCAAAAAAAAAAAAAAAAAAAAAAATTAGATTCTGACCCTTTTGATTATTTTAGGTTCACAGCTGTAACTGATTAGAAATCAATTTTACGAATTAAGAGTTTGACTTTTCCTCCAGCTAATTTATTTGCATGAGTTACATAAACCTGTATTAACAAATATGAGCAAAATAAATGTATATAAGCATAGTTGGAAATAGGATTTACTCAAAAACATGGAGATTTAGTCATTAGATAAAAGAGGAAAGGTAAATAATTTCTCTCAAGAAAATACTATCCAATCCTTCATATGGAGACAGAGGAAATATTGACAGTTACACATCATCAAGAAAAATAAACATAATTAGCAGTTCGATGACAGCCTGGGGAGTGTAAGTTGGATCCAGGACAGCTTGTTTTGACCTCAACACAAAGTTCTTTTGTTTCTCTCATTCTCAATATTCTTTTTAAAATAAATGCTAGCATGAAACTTTTTTTTTTTTTTTTTTAAAAAGACAGGGTCTCACTCTTTTGCCTAGGGTGGAAGGCTGGAATGCAGTAGTGTGATCCCAGCTCACTGCAGATTTGATTTCCTGGGCTCAAGCGATCCTCCTATCGCAGCCTCTTGAGTACCTGGGACCACACATACATATCACCACAGCCAGCTAATTTTTTTTTTTATTATCTGTAGAGATGAGGTCTCATTGTGTTGCCCAGGTTGGTCTCACACTTCTGAGCCAAAGTGATCCTCCCCCACCTTGGCCTCCTAAAGTGCTTGGATTACAGGCCTGAGCCACTGCATCCAGCCCACATGAAACTTTATTACCAAAGGTTTTCAATCCTTACATTTGCCAACAATGTCAATTACATAACTCTCCCCAACTGTTTACTTAAAAACACTTCACCACTAGCAAATAAATATACTCTTATCTTGATGCATTTGTTACATCTCAGAGGGACAAACTATATAAAAATACGAAATTATAATATTCAGCATTTCTATGATAAAATTATTTTCTTAAAAGACCCCAAACAAAAACCAACTGACTTTTTGTGGAAAAAAGTTTCTTCAGAATGAAAAGAAATCTTTAGAATTAGTTGTTACCATTTTTCTTGGTAACAAGTGAGGTTAAAAGCCTCTCCCTTGCAAAACTAAATATAATTCGTTAAGGATTGTCCAGATGAGATATAGTAGCATAAAAATTATTTTGAATTGAAGACATCTGAGAATGAACAAATATAGGAAAAGGCTTTCTCTGGAGTCCCCTTATCTGTCTAAAAATAGATCCTCTCAAAAAGGAACTTAATTGTCATAAATCCCCTCCCAGAAGTTTCATCAACCAGGAATGATTTCATCTTATCAGGGAGAACAGAGGCAGTCAGTACTATACTCAGACACTCTTACAAATCTCCCACTTATTCTTGTAGGGCCCATTTATCTTTGAAGTCATGTGTTCTTCCAGAAGTGCTCCTCTGCCCCTCCTTTTCACCTATTAGGGTGGTATAATGTGCTCTCAAATCTCACCAGTGCTTTGGGTATTCACTTCTTTCTGTGATGCTCCTGTGAGGCAGGAAATTAAAGAAAGAAAGAAAAATAAAATTAAAAAGAAAGAGAAATAAGCTTTCCCATTTTAGGACGACTTATCCCAGAGGCAGCAACAGGCACAGCCCAGACCCAGAAAAGGTCTTGATAATACTATCTAAGAAGCCAGGACACAAAGAAATGTGCTCTGGGACTCTCCCAGCACTCCCTCAACATAGGGAGGAGAAAAACAAATTTTCCTTTCTCTTATGGTATGAGTGTATAGATTCCTGTTCTCTGTAACTAGTAACTTCAAGTATTCTGTTTTATCTAAACAGTGGAGTGAAGGTCATGAGCTGTCTGAGCAGGCCTGAGTTACAGCCACCTGGGCACCATAGTGAAGGTCATGGAATAAGCTGTGCTAGGCACTAGAGAAAAACCTAGATAACAGACATCTGGGCTGCAGAGCAATGGTCATGTGTAATCCTGAGTCATGAACCTGTCACAATTTGATTAACTATCTTTGTTCTGCCTCTGTATCATTGCTTTCGCGCCACTACGCTTCGTGCCACTGTAAGCTTGTTTCTGGCTAGCCCACCCCCTTGTATATAAAAGTCAACTGCTGTCTTTGTTCTGGGCCCAGTTTTTGTATGTTAAGTCTGCTGGGTCTGAGTGCACTCAATAAAGATCCTCCTGTATTCACCCTAAGATCTCTCTGGTCCTCCTAATTCCCGCATATAAAATTAAAAGTTGGCCAGGCGCAGTAGCTCATGCCTGTAATTCCAACAGTTTGGGAGGCCAAGGCAAGCAGTTTGCCTGAGCTCAGGAGTTCGCAACCAGTCTAGGCAACATGGTGAAACCCTGTCTCTACTAAAACACACAAAAAAATTAGCCAGCTGTGGCGGCATGAGCCTGTAGTCCCAGCTACTTGGGAGGCTGAGGCAGGAGAATTGCTTGAACCCAGGAGACGGTGGTTGCAGTGAGCCGAGATACCACCACTGTACTCCAGCCTGGGCGAGAGAGCGAGACCTCGTCTCAAAAAAAAAGAAAAAAAAATTAACACATTTGTTTATGTCTCTTCTCCTGTTAATCTGTCTTCTATCTTTTGTTACAGGCCTTATCCCCCAGCCACTGAGATAAAATTTTTCCTCCCCTACAATTCTGAGGGTTACTGAAGGATACTGTGAAAGGAAGACTGTTTTCTTCAAGAAACTACTCTTCCAAAGCTATGGCTACTGAAATTGAGGATACTTTTGAATACCAAATGGTTTACTTAAAATAGACTGGTGATGCTAGACTATATTTTCTGAGATTTAAAAGCCTTAAGACTCCAGATTATAAAAGACAAAAATCATTAAAATTTATTGACAACATCTAACAGCATTAATATAAACCTAGTAAATATTGTATTTCCTCAAAACTTCAGCAAATGTGTGATAGACTAAGATTTATGGAATGGTGATTGATCCTGTTAAAATGTAACATCATAAGAAATATATCTTTGGTTTCTGCCCTGGCTCCTGACATAATTCCTAAAACCCTTCTAATTTCAAGTAACAGGTGTGAGAGGAGCATCTTCTGTTTTAATATTTGTCTTAGTCCCCAGTTCCTGACATAAGAACTTCTGAGACCCTTGGAATCTCCAGTAGTGGTAAGAGCGTCTTTTGTATGCTAATGACTACTGAGAGGTGAGGTGTCCCTAGACAGCTTCAGAATGAGGGCTGGTTGTCAGAAAGACCAAGGCACTTCTGACAAAGGCATGCATGGTTAAAGAGTTGGCACTTTCATCCCTACCCTTTCCACCCCCATATCCAGGGAAGAGAAAGAGGCAGATTAAGCAAATCACCAATGGGCTGATGACTGAATCATGCCTATGTAATGAGACCTCCACAAAACCCCCGAACAACAGGGTTCAGAGAGCTTTCAGACTGGTGAATGCATCCACATACTGGGAGGGTGGTACACCCCAAAACTCCACAGGGACAGAAGCTCCTGTACTCAGGCCCTTCCAGACTTTGCCCTGTGTACCTCTTCACCTGGCTATTCATTTGTATCCCTTACAATACCATTTATAATAAACTGGTAATCGTAAGTGCTTCTGTGAGTTCTATAAGCCATTATAGCAAATCATGGAATCTGAGGAGGGGGTTGTGGGAACCTCTGATTCGTAGCCAAGTCAGTCAGAAGTACAGGAGGCCCAGGGATTGTGACCAGTGTCTGAAATGGGAGCAAGTTGGTGGGAATGAGCCCTTAATCTGTGGGATCTGTGCTAACTCTGGGTAGCACTAAGTGTCAGAACTGAATTAAATTTTAGAACACAACATCCATTGGCGTCCACAGAATACTGGAGAATTGCACGGCATGGAAAACCCACATTTGGTGTCAGAAGTTTTGAGAGAAGAGAAACAGTTTTTCTTTAGTATATTATCTTTGATCCTTCTAAACTGATTTAGAGCTTGGAAGACTGATGGTCTAAAAGCAATCTAGAAATAAAAGATTTACCCACCATCTTATCTACACAAGAATATATCTTTCAAGTATTGTTCTTCACAGAAAGCGGATATATAGTGATTTAAAGGTACAATTCTATTTGCCCTCTTTAAAAGAGAAATTTTTCCCCCCCAAAGAAGACACACATTTGTTAATTCTTTCCCTAGGATGCTTAGTTGGATGTGCATTTACTGTCTCTAGATGGGTAGGACTTTTCATTTAACAGAGGAAACTGTGATTTACGTAACTTAGAAATGTGGATGTTAGATTTTATTTTAAATTATCTTTAATTAGCCCGACCTATTAAAGCTATCCTGCTTCATGGCAAGAAAATATCAGAGAATACTCTACATTGGGAATAGAGATGTACATACCCTTTATTGATGTTGAACTGTTAATTATAGTTGCTTCATTCACTAGAATCATTGCTTGGATGTATTCTGTTAAAGACAGAAAAACAGCATCACCATTACCGTTATTCATGGTGCCAGCTACTGTGCTGAACAATTTACATATTTTATCTCATTTAATCTTCACTACTCCCTGAGAGGTTAATAGTACTATCTGCATTAGAGACAAAAGAAACTGAGGCTCAGAGGTTAAGCTATTTATTCCAGGACATTCAGCTAGGAAGTAGTACAACTGGATTAGAATCTAGATTTATCTGACTTATGGAGGATTGAGAAGGAACATTAAAATGAAAAACAGTGCCAATTTTTTTTGATAAACACATAATAATAATGTCATAAGAACATCCAGAAAGTATTAAAAATAATCTGGAGAAAAATTTGCTTCAAAACCGTATGTCCTGATGGATTGAGGACGATTCCATCTTAAAGTCTCACGTTCTATAACCAACCAGGGTTGACAACAAACAAATAGAAAAAATAAAAACTTGGATGACTGAACTAACTGCCTATGTAGAACACAAATTTTGCTTTCAGAAGACTGGCAGAGTAAGTTCTGTTTAAAGCAGGCAAAATAAAGTTATATGTACTTTTACACATACATATGAAAATACTAGTTGTCTCTGAATGTGGAATAATTTTTCCTTGTTATATTTTTCTGTAAGTGTCAAATGTTATGTTACTTTTGCAACATTCCCCTAAAAAAAGATAAACAAGAGAAAAAGTAGTTTGAGATAAAAAGAAATTCAGTAGGTATTATTCAAAAGTAATTATACCCACCTACTTTTACAAACAGCAATATTAGAAATAGAATGACACTATACTGCCAGAGAGAAATATTTAGTATTAAACATATTCAAAGTTTTTATTGCTTCATACCTTTATTGGTGGCAGACCCATCTTTGATCTTTTGTTTCAGTGACTGCAGCACATTTTGTACTTGTTCAAAAATGAAGTCCACTTTTCCATCATCTTCTAGCTCCATCCAGAAAGTTTTTGCATCGCCTAAAATTAAAATAAGTGACTAGCCTAAGAGCTAATAGAAAAATACTGTAATTTATCTAAGGAACATGTTATAGAACAATCTACTTGGTTTCTAAATAAGATCAAGACTCATCTGGTCTATCATTTTCCTTGAGGAAAATATTTTAGTAATGTTTCCTTACAAAGAGCTAGAAACAATATGATCTAAGTGTCTCACCCATTTCTGTTAATTTTTAAAATATATATTGAAAACTTTAGTGACACTTTCTTGACTAGAAAACGGAAGAAAGACTTCACTGGAGAGTGGTTGTGAGGTATATGTATAGATTATACATACACTTTTAAAAGTCTTAGGGATATAATCTCCACTGAGTGTGGTTTCAGAATGAGACAACTGAATGGCTGCTGAAATAACTAAATGTCCAACAATATTGCTTTTAAAAAAAGTCTTCTGTACGTTTAATTGCATGAAGCAAATTAATGTTTAAAGTTTTACAGAGAAAGTTACATAAATGAGCCAACATTTCTGATGCCCAGTAAGCTAATACTTTGAAATTTTCCTAAAGAAACAATCCTTTCAAACTTGAAAACATAAGAAAAACAATTATAAGTAGGCAAAAGCTAAATCTCACATCATGTTTAAAAGTAACAAAAATACCTAAAATGCTAAGCATAATTCATTTATACAATGTTACAATGTAAAAAATTATTTAAAATCAATGAATAGGGCCTTAAGCAAAGGAGAGACATAGTAATAATTACATTTTAGAAAGGTTACTGGAGTAGGCACAGGGAGGATTAATGAGTAGACAGTCCAGATGGCTTACAAAAAATACATTTTCCTTAACACAAGTTAAACCCAGAACTTCCAAGTTTGGCAAAGAAGGGAGAATTTGCATAAGGGGCTTAGGTATCAAAGTCTCAATTTCTGCCGGGAAAGTCACCTTTCCCAAAGGGGACTTTGGCTAATTAGTGCTGCTGCCAACACAGCAGCCTCTGGAGGGGTGTTGTTTTCCTACTAATACTTTGGCCTGATGTATACTACGTAAGACTAAGCTTACTTCTAATTCCCCATAGCACAGCTCAAACAAGATTTCAAGATTTTAAACAAGAGCAATGTGAGAGGACAAAGTGGATGAGAACTGGTGCTTAAAAGGCAGGTAGGGGCATGACAACGAAGGCCCTATGTGCCATGCTAGGCAACTTTTATATGGAAAGCTACCCAAGAGGTATATGGATCTTATGATGTGATTAGTTATGTTTTCCAGAAAGATCACTCAGGTAGCAGTGGGAGAAGTCATGAATGATTTCCACTTTTTGCCTCAGGCAATCATATGGACAATAATGCTATTCAGTAAGGTACGAATAAAGGTAGAGGGACAGGTGAAAAATTCAAGTAGTAAGAGGCTCTCTGAACAAACTGGATGCATAGGCTCTAGAGTAAGATCTGGTTCAGAAATACAAATTGGAGTCATTAACATACAAATACTTGCTGATGCCATAGAGTAGACGTAATTCCATAGGGAGAACATACACAATAAGAAGGGTCTTATGTAGAACATGAACAATACAAGGAAAAGGAACTATAGAGACTGAGGTGGAAGAGAAACCCAGGAAAGCAGTATCTCAGAAGCCAAGGAAAGAAGAAGAGTGGTGATTAACAACCTAGGCTTTGGAGTTCAAGTGTAGCTGGGTCTGAATACTAGTTCTGACCCATTTATTAACTGTGTGACCACATCTATAAAATGGAAATAAACTGGGCACAGTGTCTCAGGCCTATAATCCCAGCACTTTAGGAGACTGAGAAAGGAGAATCACTTGAGGCCAAGAGTTCAAGACCAGCATGGGTAACATAGCAAGACCTCATCTCTATAAAAAAATCAGCCAGGTGAGGTGGTACATGCCTGTGGTCCAAGCTACTCAGAAGGCTGAGGCGAGAGGATTGCTTGAGCCCAGGAGTTCTTGGCTGCAGTGAGCAAAAGGGATTAATCTTTCATTGTGGAATTTTAGAGAACAATCAGCTTAATGAGAAAAATATTTTTGTGAAGCAGGGCTTTCTCAGGGTGCCTAAAATCATTAAGTTTTTCACTGATAATTAACAAAAATCACTTTTAGGCAAAATTATTTTTCAAAGCACTTCATAGATTATTGTTACATTTCCCTTCACAGATATGAGTCAATACTCCTTACTAGGGATTTATCTTTATTAGAGGTGGACACTGAGATGTATTTTGAAGTATTCTGAAGTTTTTTGGAAGTATTTAAAAATAGCCTTTGGTAACATTAAAGCATTCTGGAATCACATATAATTCTGTCCTGTTCTGAAAAAAAAGCAGTGATGCTAAAAGACAGCAATCAGGACTCAATGAATTTTTTTTTTTTTTTTTTTTTCATTTAAAATTGTCTCAGAGGCTAGGTGTGGTGGCTCATGCCTGTAATCCCAGCGCTTTGGGAGGCTGAGGCAGGCAGATCACTTGAGGCCAGGAGTTTGAGACATGCCCGGCCAACACGGTGACACCCCATCTCTACCAAAAACACAAAAAAGTTAGCTGGGCATAGTGGCATATGCCTGTAGTCTCAGCTACTTGGGAGGATGAGGCATGAGAACTGCTTGAACCTAGGAGGCAGAGGTTGCAGTGGGCTGAGATCGTGCCACTGCACTCCAGCCTGGGTAACAGAGCAAAACTCTCACACACACACACACACACACAAAAGTCTTAGAAATGCCAATACATGCTACTAAATTATTCTGGTAGGAAATACTTAAAATGAGTTATTTAAAAAGTAAACAGAGTAAATGCTCAATCTTGGAACTGATTAATAAAAAGGACATTGGTAATACAATTTAAAAAAACAAAGCCAATCAAAGAAAATACTGAATCTGCTTCTACAATAAATGAATGTAACTAAGCAATTCATATTTATTTGCTCTGGGTTTTAAATAAATATGTTTTTCCTTATGACATCCTTATTATCTCATATTGCTAGGTTTAATTCTCATTAAAATGTCACTTGTTCCTCATGTCTTCCTTCTTGATCAGAGGTAACCAAACTTTCTGATAAATGAAACTAATAGATCCAGTTAACAACTTCTGTGCACAAGGAGACTAAATGAGTATCACAAGAATCATCTGGGTGACTTTGATTTTGACTGTAGACATAGTTACTACAATATAAGCAATTTTAGTTTCTTGCTCCTGATCTTCACTTCTTTGTGCACTGTATGCATGCTCAGCATTATAACCTAGAACTGTAAATATTTCAGTATATTTTATTAGAAGATATTTACAAGGAATACTGGAGCAGGTACTTGAATTGAAGATCAATTCAGGATACTAATATTGCTGGTATTTGCCCCCAGAAATGAAGAATACCATCTGATAACTTCATTATCTGTTCAAACTCTCTTTTTTATTTAGCCAGTTATGACTATTCATTGCAAGACTATAACCATGAGGCAAGAAGTGTAGCAGCCTTGTCATGAAGGAAGCCAAGTAAATGGTATAGTTATAGTATGTCTACCAATCTCACTTTAGACAGTCTTTGTAAACAGACAATGATCATGAATAATACTGATCTGAATCATTTGCTAGACAAGTATTTATGAAATACTTACCAAATACATTACTAATGACCTCAGTACACAGAAACATATATAGTGACAGGCTTTAGGGTATTGGTCTAGAGGAACTCTAAGGTATCTTTGAGCCTGTGATTAGCAAAATGTGGTCTGTGGACCCCTAGGACTACCCAAATTATTTCAGAGAATAAACAAGGACAAACTATTTAAAAAATAGTATTAGGACATTTGCTGTTTTTATTGTATTGACATCATCTGATAGTACAAAGGCACTGGTGAGTAAAATTGCTAGTGTCTCAGCATGAATCAAGGTAGTGGCATCAAACTATCAGTAAGTCATTGTGATCTTCACCACCAATTTCATCTAAGTATATCTTTAATGAAACAACATAAATGATTACAATGATTTGCACAGCCATTATAGTATAACGGCTGTCTCAAGAAAAAATACTAGTGGGATTGTTCAACTTATAAGCTAAACTACCTGTTTTTTGTTTTTTGTTTTTAAATGAAAACCATTTTTACTTAAAAGAACCACTGATAAAACTATAGTTTTCCAGACTTGGGTGTCTAGCATATGAGCAAAGTCAGCCTATCACTTGAAGGACAAAACTAACAATATTTGTTGCTAATGATAAAATTCAAGCTACAGGACGAAAATGAGAATTTTGAAAACCTTGTATCTGCCATGGCAAACCTGAAAGTTTCTGAAGAGTTAACCACTTTTAAAATGAGATCAGTAGCAATAATAACAAATGTGATTTTAAAATTATATGATTAAATGTGTCAACATTTGGAAGATCTGCATAATTCCCTGAACCAATATTTTACAAGTGGTCAATACATAATGTAAAATCATACATGGTAAAAGACCTACTCAAAGTGCAAGATAGACCAATGGATTTTAATGTAACAGTGTAAAAAAACTCAATGATATGTCAGATTCCACACTGCAACTAACCTTTAAGGAATGACTACCTGTTAAGTTTTGGAGTCAACAAAGAAAAATATCCACAATTAGATGAAAGGCTATTAAAATACTCTTCCTTCTTCAGCTTCTTGTCTGTGTGAAGCTTGTCTTTTATTCATTTTAACCAAAGTAAGTATCACAGTAGACTGAATGTAGAAGCAGATATGAGAATCTAACAAGCCAGTTATTAAAGATATTTCTAACAATGTAAGACAATGTTATCCTTCTCACTAATATTTTTGCTTTAGAAAACAGTTTTTATTTATATTTTCAACATGCTGGATTTATTATTTTCTTAAAAATGAGACAATATTTTTTGAAACTTTTCAGTTTAAATTTCTATTACAGTAAGTATCAACACATGTTACCCACATAAACAAAAGCTCTTTGGGGTTTTAAATACTCTAAAGAGTATAAAGTCATCCTGAGACCAAAAAAAAATTGAGAACCACTGGCTTAGATCACAGCCTGGTGAAATCAGTACTATGATCTGTATAACAATCCACACATTACAACTATGTTAAAGGCACTCAAACTATTATGATACTATAACTATAGATGTACAATATTATGCAGTTGTAAAAACCCACAGAATTTTAAAGGGTAAACAATGAACTTTAACGTACACAAATTTTAAAAATCACTTAGGACGTCACAGATCTCAATAAGGAATGCAGACTATGAAGAGAATCTAACTGTATTACAAACGTATAAACAACTTCACCAAGGGCTGGGTGGAAAAGGTATTGATCTAAGTAACCTTGGAAATGAGTGGAGTCTGTAAAAATAAAGGCAAAAGTAACTGCACATACTTACTTACTGTACTCTAGTTGACAAAGTATTTTCCCACCTGGGGATGGGTCAAAATTCTTTTTTTTTTTTTTTTTTTTTTAGATAGTCTTGCTCTGTCACCCAGTCTGGAATACGGTGGCATGATCTCAGCTCACTGCAACCTCTGCCTCCTGGGTTCAAGCAATTGTCATGCCTCAGCCTCTGGAATAGCTCGGATTATACATAGGCGTGTGCCACTTTGTATTACTATTATTTTTTTTTTAGTAGAGACAGGATTTTGCCATGTTTACCAGGCTGGTCTAACTCCTGGCCTCGGCCTTTCAAAGTGCTGGGATTATAGGCATAAGCCACGGTGCCCAGCCAAGGTATATATACTGGAATTGAATGATTAAGTAAATGGATGGTGGGTGATGGGAACTAAGTTTTTTACTACTGGAGTGGGAGCATACAGATAAGGAGAGGAGACTAGAATGATTCATGTGGTAATAGAGTTGGAAACATCAGCATAATTTCATGTTTAGCTTAAGGCAAATACAAACAGTTACATATAGAAATATTTATAGCCATGAGCTATGTATATATGTTAGTGTGTGTGTGTGTGTATATATATATATACACACACACACTTCCTTGCTCTGCCAGCTGAAAGGGCCTATAAACAAGGACACTCCGGTAACAACAAATACACCTATCATCCAGATCTTGGTTTCTAACACCTTTTTCCGATAAAAATATCGACAGAACCATTCAAGAAATGGCTGACTCTAAGATGGGCAAGAAATACACAAAATGAATCTAGAGCAATCTTTGAGTGCCAACAAAAATTAAGGAAGTGCTATAAAACAAAGACAAATAAAAAATACCTACACTGATGAGGGTATATCAAAGGGAAACAAGAGCCAACCGAGCAAGGCATGGTGGTTCACGCCTGTAATCCCAGCGCTTTGGGAGGCTGAGGCGGGTGGATCACTTGAGGTAGGAGTTCGAGACCAGCCTGGCCAATATGGTGAAACCCCGTCTCTATTAAAAATACAAAAATTAGCTGGGCGTGGTGGCACACACCTGTAATCCCAGCTCCTCAGGAGGCTGAGGCAAGAGAATTGTTTGAACCCGGGAGGCACAGGTTGCAGTAAGCCAAGATTGCGCCACTGCACATGAGCCTGGGCAACAGAGTGAGACTTCATCTTAAAAAAAACAACAAAAAAAGAGCCAACTAAAAGAGCTCCCAATAGCCTAACTGGGGACAGTTTGAAAAGCAAAATAAATAAAGTAGTACTGACTTGTAACTCAAAGTATAAAATAAATAGTCATGAGTCCATGCTGATATAAATGATTAACTGAATAAATAAATGAGGAAGAAGAGATAGAGATAAATCTCCCATACAGAAATATTCCAAATATAATTAATGTAGATATTCCACACTTAAGGAGGGAGGGCAAAAATCCCCACTCCTTAAGTGTGGGCTGCCTATAGTGATTTATTTCCAAAGAGTATAGCAGAGAACAGGAGAAAAAGAGCAACTTTACAGTGGAGAAATTTGAGAACACCACCTACGTTAGCCAGCTCAAGCTCCGTTAATCAAGCTCAATATCAACTCTGAGAAATCATGCTGACAGCATGTTCTCTTGATATGATGTGATGAAAATGACATTTTACCTCTGAGATCACACTCCCCAAAACCCATAACTCCAGTCAAATTATGGAAAAATATCAGACAATAATTCCAACAGAGGGGCATCTTACAAAATATTCGGATACAAAATCCCCAAAAAATCAAAAACAAGAAAAGTCTGACAAACTATCACAGCTAGGAGGAGCCTAAGCAGACATGACAAGTAAATGTAATGTGGTGTCCTGGATGGGATCTTGGAATGGAAAAAGACATCAGGTAAAAACTAAGGTGAATACACTATGGACTTCAGTTAATAATAATGTGCCAATATTGGTTCATTAATTGTAACAAATGTAGCATCCAAATGTAAAATGTTAATCACAGATAAACCTGGGTACTAGGTTACTGGAACTCTGCAATCCTCTCAATTTTTCTGTAACACTAAAAGTATATCTGGCTCACGCCTGTACTCCTAGCACTTTGAGAGGCCAAGACAGGCGGATCATGAGGTCAGGAGTTCGAGAGCAGCCTGACCAACATGGTGAAACCCTGTCTCTACTAAAAATAGAAAAAATTAGCTGGGCATGGTGGCATGCGCCTGTAATCCCAGCTACTCAGGAGGCTGAGGCAGGAGAATCACTTGATCCTGGGAGGAAGAGGTTGCAGTGAGCCGAGATTGCGCCACTGCACTACAGCCTGGGTGACAGAGCGAGACACCATCTCAAAAAAAAAGAAGAAAAAAAAGGTTTTCAAAAAACAGTCAATTTTTCACAATTAATGATAAAGACAGTCAAAATTGGTGGCTATATGAGAATAAACCCTTAATTCCCTCTAATTTAGAAAAGTTCCTTGCAATGCAAAACCTTGACAATTCCACATCAGCTTACATTGTCTATATACTTTTAAAGAGTAACAATGTGTTCTTCAACCTACCATTTTTTTCTCCCATTTCTTGATGTCGTTTATAAATATAAAATGCTTCAAAATTAGGTTTATCAAATCACTTTGATTGGAGAGTATCACTGGAATCCAACTGTGGTCTCTATGAAATTTGCAGTCCTCAGACAGAATACATCATTATACCATTCTAAACCTGATATCCTTTGGTACTTGAATTTTCAAATAGAAATTGTGGCTGAAGAAACTTTCAGAAATGAGTGACAGTCCAACCAAAAGACAAGTCCATGAATCTTCATCCCGTGAATATTTGTAGTGGTATCAGATCATTAACATTATCTTTGTAAAAGTAAAAAACAACTCCATCTTTTGGTCCACAAATGGATGAAACATTCTGTAAGGAAAACAATAAAAAACAGTGCATATTTGTAAAGGACTATATATATATAAGGAAATAAGATATCGCTATAACAGCTTGATCTTCTAAAACAGCATGAACCATTACAAAAAACATATGTTATCTGGAAAAAATATGTAAAGTATCGAAAGTAGAAATATTAGAGAAGGCCCACCCAATCCTATCACCCATATTTAATATATTTGTTAGTATTTACATTACTGACAATTAAACTATCTCCATTTTGTAAGTCTTTTATAAAAACTTTTAAAAAGGGGATAATACTAACTACCTCACAGGTTGTTCTGAGGGCAAGACTTAATTACATAGAATAGTGCCTGACATATGAAAGATTCAAGGAATACTGGCAATTATTGTTATTATTTCAGAATGTAGTTTTAAAACAAAATTTGGATTGCAGTATATATAATTTTTTATAATCTTTCATTAAAAACATTTCCTGCATTTCCTCCATCATTAATATTTTAATACGACTGGCTGTACAACATACTTTGATCAATAACCCATACATTATAGTACATTAAATATTTTAATAATTAAATTTTAATAAAATATTGATTAGTAACATAAACCTCTATTCAATTATTTAGATTGTTTTCCTTTATAGATTAATTTTTAGTATAATAAATAATGATAAAATAGACATACTTTATACCTATCTCTGGCAATTTCCCTAGGATAACATATCTAGACATAGAGTAACAGGTCAAAAATAGATCAACAATTTAAATTCTCAAGATGTTAGCCAAGATACAGTAAATTCTTCTGCCACTTCTACACCAAACCATGGAAATGTTAGGAGATTTAAAAAATATATATATATAGCCATGCTGAAAACAAAAAGGGAACTCTCTAAGGGCCAAGTCTGTGAGGCCTTTCTGGGGAAAGGAAACAGATGGGACGCTATAGAGATGATGGCAACCACAATCACAGCAGCAAAACTATGGGCAGGAATCCTCTCAGAGGAGGTGAATGCACAACTAAGAGTCCTCAAACATCTGAAGAAGGCTACACTATGAAAGAGACTGAGCTAAAGAAGGAAATCTCATCCATGAAATAACATACAATTTTGGAAAAAAGTCAATTAGATAGCTTGGATATAAAAACAGTTGTTGAAATAAACTCAATAGATGACTGAATGACAGAACAGACTCACATGAAGAGCCAGTTAATAAGCTGGAAGACTGATTTGAGTAATTCACCAAGAACCCAGAGCAAAGAAACAAGAGGAGGCACAAAATTGAGAAAATGGAGAGGAGGCAATAATGACCAAGAATTTCTCAGAACTGGAAAACACATAAGCAAACTGAATCCACTGAGTACCAACCAGTATAAAATTCTTAATACACATCGCTAGACAAACCGTGACTAACTTCAGAATATCAAAACCACAAAGTCTTAGATGTTTCCAGAAAAATGTAGACTATCTAAAAGGAAGGTATATCAGACTAGTAATGAGATTTCTCATCAGAAATGTCAGATGCAAAATGTTAAAGAAAAGTCAGTATGAACTCAGAACTCTATATCCAGCCAAGCTATCTTTCCATACTAAAGATGAAAAAAGAGACATTTACAGACATTCAAAGAGTCACTCAGAGACTGTGAAAAAATAAGTATCTGATGATGAAAAATGAACCTACAAGAAAGCACTGAGGTATAAGCAGCAATAGTGAGCAAATAAATGAGTAAAACACATTAATGTTAAACATAAACTGAATTTAATAACAAAACAAAAATTCTTAAAGATATAATGAGAGACTATATTCTTTTTTGGAGGAGAGATGGAAGGGATTGTTTCAAGATGACAGAAAGCAAAGCAGAAGCATGCTAAATTCTTTTTACAGGGGCCATATCGATACTGACTAAATGTACACTTTGTTAGGAAAACATAAATTTAAGAACTGTGTTGAAATGTGAAGTTAATCTACTAAAAAAAAAACTGAACAAAGAAAACTTGGGGCTAACCTCAGTTAAAAATAAAAGTGATTCCAGCGCTTTGGGAGGCCGAGGTGGGCAGATCACCTGAGGTCAAGAGTTTGAGATCAGCCTGGCCAACATGGCAAAATCCCATCTCTACTAAAAATACAAAAATTAGCAGGGTGTGGTGGTGCGCACCTGTAATCTGGGCTACTTGGGAGGCTGAGGGAGGAAAAGTGCTTGAACCCGGGAGGTGGAGGTTGCAGTGAGCCAAGATCACGCCACTGTACTCCAGCCTGGGCAACAGAGCAAGACTGTGTCTCAAAAAACAAGTGGAAAAATAAGGTATAAAAGATACAAAGAGAAGCATATTAAATAATGACAAGAATAAGGTCAAAATATGTCAGTAATCACAATAAAGGTGAATTACCTATTAAAGGACAGACTCTCAGATTGGATGGCAAGCAAAACCTAGATATGATATTTTAAAATAAGAGACCCACTTAAGTTACACAAAATGTCACAGCAAGGCTGAAAATGAAGAGACTGGAAAAAGACATATCTGCAACTATAAGAAGAAACATTCATATTAAATAAGAGTTGAATATGAAAATCAATGTTGACAGAACAATTCACTGTAAGATTTAATATTCATGAACCTTTATGTACAAATAACATCACTCTGAAATATATAAAGCAAAATTTAAATAAAAGGAAAATGCACAGATCCACAATTTGATAAGAAAGTAACAAATCAAGAAACTGACAGATAAAGTGGGCAAAAAACCAGGGTATAAAGGATTTAAATGACAATTAATAAGCTTAATCCAAAAAATGTATAGAACCCTGCACCCAACAGAAAATACTTCTTGTGGGAGGAAACTGTAGACAAACTTAACTCTCATAAACTACCTGTGGAACGTGTAATTTAGTAGAGGTATTTTGGAGGCAAATTTAGCAAGACCTATTAAAACTAAAAATGCTCACAGCTTAAAACCAAGCAATTCCACTTTTACGTATAATATCCTTGACAAATAGTACATGTGCACAAGAAAACACAAAGATTTTCCTTGCAGCATTGTTGTATGGCAAAAAACTGGAAACCTAATGTTTTCAAGAGAATGGCAATAAAATGTGCTATACAGCACACATCAAACAAAATAGGATTTAACAAAAAGACCAGTAAAAGAGACAAAGAGAAATATTTTATATTAACAGATCAATTGAGTCATACACTGGAACACTATGCAGCAGCTAAAAGAAACGATCCATAAATAACATAATGACCTATAAATAACATGTACAGGCTGCAAAACCAATGTCAAGAAATAAAGCTACAGAATGATGTAGTATGGTATTTTTCCACTAAAAAAATACAAACGTATATATTCACCTATATAGAATATGTAACAGTATTAAAAGGTGTAAGTATTAAAAAACACTTGACAGCTCTGTACCAAAGTCTCCAGCAGGAGTAGGGAGGGAGAGGAGTGAGGGAACATTCCTTCTACAAAACTTTCAAAGAACAGAGAATTTTTATTATATAGGAACTTCCAAGCAGGAAAAATACGGGAAGCTACTCAACTGTTTCTATGAGAAAAATATAACCTTGACACGCAAGAAAAAACTCAAGGTCAAAATCTGGATTGTGCTCTTTATCTACAAGGTATCAATTTTGTAATAAAAGTGTACTTACTTTTTAAAAATTAAGTATATATAAATGTTCAAAAAGGAATTCTTCATTTTAAAGCTTTTTATAGCATATTGTCAAACTCTCTTCCAGAAAGGTTCTACCAATTTATACTTCCACTTAAGCACATTCAGTAATAGTTTTATTTTACTTTTTTTTTAGACATGAGGTCTCATTATATTGCCCAGGGTGGTCTTGAACTCTGGACTCAAGCGATCTGCCCCGCCGGCCTCCCAAAGTGATGGGATTACAGATGTGAGCCACCGTGCACGGCCATAGCTTTGTTTTTTTTGGGACGGAGTCTCGCTCTGTCACCCAGGCTGGGGTGCAGTGACGTGATCTCAGCTCAATGCAGCCTCCGCCTCCCGGGTTCAATCGATTCTCCTGCCTCAGCCTCCCGAGTAGCTGGGATTACAGGGGCCCGCCACCACACGCCTGGCTAATTTTTGTATTTTTAGTAGAGACGGGGTTTCACCATGTTGGCCAGGCTGGTCTTGAACTCCTGACCTGAGGTGATCCGCCCGCCTCAGCCTCCCAAAGTGTGGGGATTACAGGCCTGAGCAACCGCGCCGGCCCGTATCTTTGTTTTTAAGCAGCTCTCAGCAGCGTTCACACCTGAAAATTTGAAAACAACTGAACGTGCAAAAGTGAAACATGTTTCCTGGAGAAAATCTGCAAAATACAATAAAGTATGAAAGAGAAAATTTAAACACCATCCCATCATCCAGAGACAACTGGTGTTAATATTTCAGAGAGTAAATGGGCTTAAAAAACTTTTTTCCCCTTCTTTTTCATTTTGGCATAATAATTAAGCCAGTCTGCTTTGCTTCAATGTATGGTCCCTCTTCGTTTCTAAAAATAGGCCTTAAAAACACACTGACCATTTCCTATCGGCTCCTTACGTTTTAATTATAACGACAGAACCACGGGTTAGTCACGCTTCTAAGTATTTCACGTGTTCTTATTTAATCCCCCTAACAGTCATGTGGGTTACATTGGCAGCTCGTTTGCTGATGAGGAAGCTAAGGCATGTCATACCATAAGTGGCAGACACAAAATAAGGAACCAGGCAGCATGGTTTCAGAGCCTATGCTTTGGTTACTCCATTTGACCTCTTCAAAGTTACTCCTCTCTTTGGCCTCATGCGTTAATATTTACAGAGCTCACTGCAGCTTTCCACATGCCAAAGAGCACAGTTAGTTACATATCTTTCCTTACTTAATTACTTATTGGGCTGCGGCTGATAGCGAGTTAGAAGTGTTACTATCTAATCTGAACTCAGTTATCTTGGATGAATGACTGAACTTGCTGTATTTAAGGGCTCGTGTAATCTTACCTGTGAAATGGGCTAGTGGTTAAACCTTCAAGTTCTGCTTCTGGGTTTTATACTGCTGTCCATTTCCTGCCGCCCCTTTGACAGCCTCACGTTCCCAGCAGCTTAGGAATCACCTCATAAAGGCTGCACCCTGAGACAGACAGACAGACAGGCTGAAATGGAGGTTGAGAACTCAGTGCGCCCGCGGCCCCTCCTGCAGCCAGGACTGTACTTGGGTGCCAGGAGAAGGGAGGCTGCAAGGGCTGGGGTCCAGCCCCTGCTCGGGCGGCCGAGGCCTCCGCGGCGTTGTCAGGTCCTCCGAACCGCCCGGCTAGAGGAACTGTCGGGGGTCACCCACCGCGGTGCCTTGGTTTCACCTGGCTCCGCTGCGT
Organism: Theropithecus gelada; assembly: GCF_003255815.1. Classification (NCBI taxonomy): domain Eukaryota; kingdom Metazoa; phylum Chordata; class Mammalia; order Primates; family Cercopithecidae; genus Theropithecus; species Theropithecus gelada. The sequence continues at coordinate 80,387,806 of NC_037685.1, read as the reverse complement.
TTTCTACGCTGCCCGCCTGACCTGGGGAGTGATCTCTGCCAGCTCCGTTGGCGAGGCTGGGTTCCTCCGCGGGTGGGACTCTCCTCTGACGCCAAGCCGCCCAGACCCCCCGAGCGCAGGTGCCCTCTGGCCGGGAAGTACTTCACCATTTACTAGCCTTCATCTCAACCACAACAGTCCCGCCTCGCCTCCACCGGGGATAAGGCACGGCGGAACCTCCGCCAGGGACCAGGCCGACCCACCTAAAGCGATCACTACATGGGAGGAGTCGGACGCCGGCCGTCCCACCACCCAGCCTGGAGCCCATTGATTGGTCGCACTCCCTACTGGTTCACGCCTCAGAGACTCGGCGCGCTTACCGCTGGCACCGCAGTGGCGCCCGAGCGCGCCGCCTCTCGATTGGCTGCTAGCGCTCTCGGCTTGTCTCGCGCTCTCTCGCTGGGCCAATGGAGTTACTCGTAGTCGAGAGGCCGGCATCACTGGAGTGGTGGCGCAGCTGTTTCCTCCGGTAGGTGTGGGGCTGCCATCTTGTGTGTGGCTGGGACTGGGCTTCTTGGGGGTTGAAAACTTATATAGCGTCTCGCCGTAGTGGAGGGGTCCAGAGAGAACACTGGGGTAGAGGAGAGGCCTAAGGGAGGAGACCCAGCGCCTTCTCACTTGCGGAAAGGATGGGTTTCCTTCCTGGGGGCCTGAGTCTCATCCCTGGCTAGAGAGAGCGAGGAGTGGTGGTGGTGGTAGTTGTGGTGGTGGTTGTGGTGGCGGTAATAGTAGGGATCCCAGGTTTTGGTTTGTTGGTCGTTGTAGGGGCTGGGCGGTGTCTTTGATGCCCTAACATTCACGCCTTGGTTCCGGGGAGCTCTTTAGTAATCTTTGTCTCACAAAGATTCTGGCCATCAACCCCCTTTGACAAAGGAGGCTAGCTGATGAACTGCCTGATTGAGAAGCAAAGCTAGTAATGGAAGGGGAGTGCCTCACTACTATTCTCAGGTTCAAAAGAGACCTCCTCTTCCGTCATTTTCGAGGGAGCGGCTGCTAAACTGTTTGCTCTTCACGAGGGTTACTCTTTGAGACCATCCTTTGGTAATAGTGGGGGTCAAGTTCTGCGTTTGGGCAAGATTGTTCTTTAGCGGGCATTCAAGCATTCCTACAGCTGTCTTTTTTTTTTTTTTTTTTCCTTCATTTTAAGCTAGAAAGTGGTGGTCTTGCGGAAACGGGACGTGAAGGAAGAATTTTGTCAAATCTTGATTTCCGCGAGAACGATATATTATAAATCTCTGGGTCTGCCATGACGTGCTTGGTCACTTCATGGAGCAGGAGGAGGCTTTGTTAGGGAAAGCACCTTAATTTCTGAGCTCTTTCTGGGTGGAAGGAAGAAGACAGGACTTAACCTCGTTTTCCTTCCTCTCTTTTTTTTTTTTTTAAGCATTGTAATGGACGGCATGCATTGTCTTTCATTTGAGGGGAAAATGTATTGGATCTGAAGAGCAAGCTGATGAAAGGCTAATATTTTGTGGTAGATTTTAGCAGTTTGACTTGCATGAAAAGAAAGCCAATATATTATTGCCTTGAGCTTAGATTTCAGTTATTCAGCATTAACTGATGAACAACCGAATCAACAATACATGATAAAGACATCTCCCATCAGGAATACTAAACAACAAAACAAACAGCAAAATAATTGATGTTTGTTTGTTTGTTTTTGTCGCCCAGGCTGGAGTGCAAAGTGTAATGGTGCAATCTCGGCTCACTGCAACCTCTGCCTCCCTGGTTCAAGCGATTCTCCTGCTTCAACCTCTTGAGTAGCTGGGACTACAGACACCAGCCACCCTGCCCAGCTAATTTTTGTATTTTTAGTAGAGATGGGGTTTCACCATGTTGGCCAGGCTGGTCTTGAACTCCTGACCTTAGGCGATCTGCCCGCCTCAGCCTCCCAAAGTGCTGGGATTACAGGTGTGAGCCACTGCACTGGGCCTAACTGATGAATTTAAAATTCATTTTGGGCAGGGCTCCATGGCTTAACGCCTGTAATCCCAGCGCTTTAGGAGGCTAAGGAGGGAGGATTCCTTAAGGCCAGGGGTTCGAGACCAGCCTGGGGAACAGCGAGACCCATGTCTACAATAAAAGCCAAAAAATAGCTGGGTATGGTGTCATGTGCCTGTTGTCCTAGCTACTGAGGAGGCAGAGATGAGAGTTTGAGGCTGCAGGGAGCCAACCACTGCACTCAGCCTGGGCAATAGAGTGAGATCCCAACTCAAAATAAATATAAAACACATTTTTAATTCCTTTTTTTATTGAAGGACCCTATAAAACCTAAGTTGCAAGAATTCAGGTATCGATAAAGTGGTGTTGATTTGGTAGCTAAAGTACATGTCAGGAAAAGTTATCAAGATCAGCTGAAAGATCCTGGGTAAGAAACATCAATAACAGTAGGAGGTCAGTACTAAATAATAATGCTGTTTAGCATTTAGATACAAATGCTAAAACATTGGTATCTCATTCACTGCATATATTAGATGATATAATTGTTCAATGAGTCAGTAAAAGAATGCAGTAATTGGGAGGTATGGATATACCTTTTTTTTTTTTTTAGCCTAATTGAAAAATAATCGTTGAATCTGCTTCCTGGAACACTTGACTTTCAATTTGGATTAAATGTATTATTGTATCCAATTTAAACATACAAATAATGTTAAGGATAGGTTCATAATCCTTGGTCTTTACAAAAAAATTTTAAAGGCAGAAAATTTAGATAACTAAGGTGAGTCCTCAAGCGATAATGCTCTATTTGCCATTGTTTTCTTGAAGGCACATAAAATCTTTTTTTTTTTTTTTTTTTTTTTTTTTTTAGATAAAATTTTTTTTTTTTTTTTTTTTTTTTTTTTCTGGAGACAGAGTCTTGCTCTGTTGTCCATGCTAGAGTGTGCAGTGGTGTGATCTCAGCTCACTGCAACCTCTGCCTCCCAGGTTCAAGTGATTCTTGTGCCTGTAGCTGGGACCACAGGTGTGTGCCACCACACTCAGCTAATTTTTGTGTTTTTAGTGTAGACAGGATTTCACCATGTTGGCCAGGCTGGTCTCGAACTCCTGACCTCAAGTGATCTGCCCACCTCGGCCTCCCAAAGTAGGTACAGGCATCTTCTATGTGGTTAAGATTTAAAACTTCAAATCCTTACCTTTTTCTTTTGTCCAGCTGGGTAGCTTCAGTCTCCAAAATGCCTTTCCTTTTCATCTTTCTACTCTCACGGTCACTGCCTTAATTTAGCTTCTATTTTTCTTTTTTAAAAAAACATTTTAGGCCAAGCGTGGTGGCTCACACTTGTAATCCTTGCAGTTTGGAGGCCGAGGCTGGGGGATTGCTTGGGCCCCGGAGATAGAGACCAGCTGGGCAACGTGGTAAAATGCTATCTTTACCAAAAATACAAAAGGTTAGCCAGGCATGGAGGCATGTGCCTGCAGTCCCAGCTTCTTGGGAGGCTGAGGTAGGATCACCTGAGCCCAGGAGGTTGAGACTGCAGGGAGCCTTGATTGTGCCACTGCACACAGAACTAGACTCTGTCTCAAAAAAAAAAAAAGTTTTAAAATAAAAAACATTTTTTCATTTCTAGAAGCCAGGAAATAAAAAAAAAAAAATCTTAGTGCTCCCTTAGCAGCACATACACTAAAATTGGAACTATACAGAGAAGATTAGCATGGCTCCTCTGCAAAGATTACATGCAAATTTGCAAAGCATTCTGTATTTAAAAAACCAAACATTTTATATGACATTGTATTATTCACAAAGCCCACACTCCTCAGTTTGGAATTTCTGTTACTTAAGATAGAGGTTTGGCTGCTGTAATGGAGAAATTTAAAAATAATTGTGGCCTTAATACAATTTTTTCCAATGGAAAAATATGAGCTGATCAGGTGGCTTTCCTACACACAGTTGTCAGGGGCCCACACCCCTAGCATATTGCTCTGCTATTCTTAATGCAGCTGTATCTTGAGGACCAAGATGACTGCTTCACATCCTACTGTTATATAGTACATGCTTAAATTGAAGGGTAAAATGTGTTATGGTAGGGGACACAATATTTGCAAGTGGTAGTAGGAGTAGGATTTTATTTCACTGCCTTAATTTTTTAAAGGTCATTTTTACATTGTCACAGGAAAATTTTTAAGTAACAGTTATATTACTGCTGTTAGGATTTCATGAGCTTTTAATTGTTCTTTCAGGTTCCTGACAGTTCTGTTGCGGAGAGAGGAGGGTAACTTGTGCCTTTCAAATACTGTGCTTGTGGCCTATATTGTTACTTGCAGTCCTGGGGCCTACTTTGTACTTTGCATTTCTCTCTGTAGAAATGGTTCCTGCAGCCAAAAATCACTTTTTTTTGTTTTTTTGAAACGTGGTCTCGCTCTGTTGCCCAGGCTGGAGTGCAACGGTGCGATCACAGCTCACTGCACCCTCTGCCTCCTGGGTTCAAGCAATTCTTCTGCCTCGGCCTCCTGAGTAACTGGGTTACAGTCACCCACCACCATGCCCGGCTAATCTTTGTATTTTTAGTAGAGACGGGTTTCACCATGTTGGCCAGGCTGGTCTCGAACTCCTGGCCTCAAGTGATCCACCCAATCTCCCAAAGTGCTGGGATTACAGGCATGAGCCACTGCGTCCAGACCACATTCTTTCAAAAGTAATTGATGCTTAGATCAACAGCTTCCTCCTTTTTGTTTGTTTGTTTTTGTGGCAAAGTCTCCCTGTCACTTAGGTTGGAGTGCAGTGATGCGATCTTGGCTCACTGCAGCTTTGACTTCCTGGGCTCAAGCGATCTTCCCACCTCAGCCTCCCTAGTAGCTGGGACCACAGATATGTGCCACCATGCTCAGCCAATTAAAATTTTTTTTTTTTTTTTTTTTTTTGTAGAGACAGGGTCTCCCTGTGTTGGGCTGGTCTTGATCTCTTGGGCTCAAGTGATCCTCCCACCTCCGTCTCCCAACGTGCTGGAATTACAGGCACGAGCCACTGCACCTGGCCGCCTCCTTGAAATATAGACAGATTTCATTCAATCACAATCTTTTTTTACTTTGTACAGTTGACCCTTGAACAGCATGGGTTTTACCTATTTGGGTCCTCTTATACACAACATTTTTTCAATAAATATGTTGGAAATTTTTTTTGGAGATTTGTGACAGTTTGAAAAAACTCACACATGAGCCACGTAGCTTGGAAATATTGAAAAAATTAAGAAAAAGACATGAATGCATAAAATATATGTAGATATTGGTGTATTTTATTTACTACCATAAAATATACACAAATCTCTTATAAAAAAATTAAAATTTACCAAAACTTACACAAATGCAGGTTGTACTTGGCACCATTAGTAGTGGAGAGAAATGTAAAGTGTAAGGATGCAGTATTAAACCATAACTGCATAAATGACTGCAGTCATGGTAAATGACTGTGGTACTTACTGTACTACCGCAATAATTTTGTAGGTCTCTCTGGTTGCTATTGTAGTGAAGTGAAGTGCTGTGAGTATCTGCTTGAAAAGCCCTATGATGCTGATCATCTCCATGTGAGCAGCTCATCACTCCAGTAAATTGTGCATGGCAGTGTAAAGTGATCTTGCAGTTCTCACATATTTTTCATGGTTAGTGCAATACCATAAACCTTGAATAACACCATGGGACCCATACAAAGTACCTCTAGTGATGCTGGAAGTCCCTGCAGGAAGCAGAGAAAAGTCATGACATTAAAAGAAACAGTTTAAGTGCTTCATATGTACTGTAGATTAAGGTCTGAAGCTGCTTTTGCCTGCCATTTCAAGATAAATGAATCCAACATAAGGATCGTTGTTAAAAAAAAAAAAAAAAAAAAAAAAAGAGGAAGAAGAAAGAAAATTCATGAAGCTGCGGCTACACCTGCAGATGGGAAAATGTTCTATATTTTGCAAAATGCAAAATGTGTTAATAGATTCTTTATGTTATCAGTAAGGTTTCTAGTCAACAGTAGGCTGTTAGTTATTGGGGGAGCAGGAGACTGCATGGGGTAGGGAGTGTACCTCTCATCGCCATTGTTGTTCAAGGGTTTGCTGTACTCAAATTCTTAATGTATGCATATTTTATAATGTGAGAAGCAAAATAACTCCTTGGGAGGCAGGACTCCTTCTGGAGTCTAACAAAGTGTTTTGTATGCAGTTGACATTTGATAAATGTTTGCTCATTTGAAGTATATTTCAAGTTGAATAAAGAATGGAGTGAGAAGCTGCCAGAGTAGGCCTATTAGGCTTTACGTGAAAAGTGTAATCTATACCTTTGGAGAATGTGCTCATCTCTTACAGATCAACAAATGAAAACACCAATACCCTGATAGAAAATGAACAAACTACATAAATAAGCTTATGATAACAAGAACAAATGGCTTACATGAAAAACAATTGTAATTAAAGAAATAATGAAATTATTTCTTAAACCTCTATAAAATAATATAGTATGTGATATAGGGAGATAGAAATCCTTAGTCACTGTACAAAACTACACTTGTATAACTTTTTTAGAAAGCAGTTTGTCAAAATGCATCAAGAAACAAAAGTTCATATACCTTTTGACCTTTTCTAAGAAACTTGTAAGGAAGTAGAGATAGAATCAAAGCTTTATAATCACAGTGTAATTTTGTACTAGTGAAAAATTGGAAATAACAAATATCTCATGGTAGAAGAATGGTTTTATAAATTATGACACATTCTATCATTATATTTTTCAGTCTTTTAAAAGGAACATTTTCAAAGGGTAGTGACATAGGCTACTGAATGACATAGGAAAGTGGTTACCATTTTGTGTTAAATGAAAAAAGTATAGAATAGTCGTTGGGAAAATGCAAATTAAAACCACCATCATTGGAAAAATGCAAATTAAAACCACAGTGAGATACTAGTACACAACCTGTTATTCAGAATGTCAAAACAAACAATACATTTCCTGGCAAGGATGCAAAACAAGGAGAAACCTTAGTCTTGCTGGTGAGACTGCAAATAGTACAGCCACCTAGAAGACAATTTGACAGTTTGTTATAAAATTAAACATATCCTTATCACATGATCTAGCAAGCCCACTCTAGATTGAAATCTACCAGCAAGATAAGAGAGTTCCAGTAGTTTTTCATCCTTGTCAGCACTTGGCATTATCAGTTAAAATTTTTAGCCTTTATATGAGGTATGGAGGGGTATCTCATTGTGGTTTTGATTTCCCCTTTGATGATTGTGCTTCTGTGATGAAAAGTGAAATGAAAACCTATATTGGCTGCTCTGCAAATATTTATAGCAATTTTATTTGTAATTGGCCAAAACTGGAAACAACCAGATTCCACTAAGAAATAGATTTTTTTTAAAACTCCAGCATGTCCATACAGTAACATAGGAACCTCCTTTTTATTTTCTTTAGAGATGGGATCTTGCTATGTTTCCCAGGTTGGAATACAGTGGCATGATCACAGCTTGCTATAGCCTTGACCCGCCAGGCTCAAGTGAACCTCCCTCCTCAGCCTAAAGAGTAGCTGACACTATAGATACGTGCCACCATGCCTGGCTAATTTTTTGTAGACATGGCATCTCTCTATGTTACCCAGGCTGGTCTCAAACTCCTGGACTCAAGTGATCCTCCTGCCTTGGCTTCCCGAAGTGCTAGCATTATAGGCAAAAGTCACCGTACCTAGCCTGGAACCTCCTTTTAGTATATAGTTATATAAATATATGGGAAAATGGAATATATATACTAAATTATTATAAGAAAATCATCAAAATAAGCCATAAAACATTACATGAGATTATGAAAACATACCCCAAAAATGTGGCCACAAAGCAGATGAAAATGACAATCTAAATATTTCAGAATAAGCTAAGAGAATTTAAGTAAAAGATAAAATCTTTGAAAGAACCACATAAATCAGAAATAAGAATAGCTCAGACATGAGATAGGTAGGAAGTTCTAGCCAGAGCAATCAGGCAAGAGAAACAAAAGGCATCTGCATAGGAAAAGAAGTCAGACTATCTTCGCTGATGATCTGATTGTATACCTGGAAAACCCTAAAGACTCCACCAAAGGCTCTTGGAACTGATAACTTCAGTAAGTTTCAAGATACAAACTCTGTGCAAAAATTGGTAGCATTTCTACACCAATAATGTTGGAGCTGAGAGCCAAATCAAGAATGCAATCCTGTTTATGATAGCCATACACACACACACACACACACACACACACACACACACACACACACACACTCTCTCTCTCTCTCTCTCTCTGCCTAGGAATACCTCTAACCAAGGAGGTGAAAGAACTCTACAAGAACTACAAGACACTGCTGAAAGAAATCATTGATGACACAAAGAAATGGAAAAACACTCCATGTTCGTAGATTGGAAGAATCAATATCATTAAAATCGCCATACTGCCCAAAACAATCTACACATTCAGTGCTGTTGAATGTGTAGATTGTTTCAAACTATACTTTGAGGCTACAGTAACCAAAACAGCATGGTACTGGTACAAAAACAGATGTATAGGCCAATGGAGCAGAATAGAGAACCCAGAAATAGAGCTGTACACCCACAGCCATCTGATTGTCAACAAAATTGACAAAAGGAAGCAACGGAGAAAGAACTTCCTATTCAATAAATGGTGCTGGGAAAACTGGCTAGCCATGCATGGAAGACTAAAACTGGACTTCTATCCTACACCACATACAAAAATCAATTCAAGATATGTTAAAGATTTAAATGTAAGAACTCAAACTGTAACAATCCTAGGAAAAAAATCTAGGAAACATTCTGGGCATCAGCCTTGGGAAAGAATTTATGACTAAGTCCTCAAAAGCAATTGCAACAAAAACAAAAGTTGACAAGTAGGACCTAATTAAACTAAAGAGCTTCTGCACAGTAAAAGAAACTATTAACAGAGCAAACAGATAACCTATAGAATAAGAGAAAATGTTTGCAAACTATGCATCTGACAAAGGTCTAATATCCAGAATCTATAAGGAAGTTAACAAGCAAAAAAAGAAACCCCATTAAAAAGTGGTCAAAAGACATCAACAGATACTTCTCAAAAGAACAAGTAGCCAATAAACAGATAAAAGAAAGTTCCACATCACTAATCACCAGAGAAATGCAAATCAAAACCATAATGAGACATCATCTCACACCAGTCAGAATGGCTGTTACTAAAAAGTCAAAAAACAACATATGTGGGCGAGGCTGCAGAGAAAAACGAACACTTACGCACGGTTGGTGGCATTGTAAATTAGTTCAGCCACTGTGGAAATCAGTTTGAAGGTTTCTCAAAGAACTCAGAACTACCATTTGACCAGCAATCCCATTATTGGGTGTATATCCAAAAGAAATTGTTCTACCAAAAAGATACATGCACTCATATGTTCATCATAGTGCTAGTCACAATAGCAAAGATGTGGAATCAACCTGTGTGTCCATCAGGGATGGATTGGTTACATATAAACCATGGAATACTATGCAGGGAAGGAATGCAATAAGGGTTGAAAAACTAACTGTTGAGTACAATGCCCAGTACCTGGATGACAGGATCAGTCATACTCCAGACTTCATCATTACACACTATACCCATGTAACAAACCTGCACGTGTACCCCCAAATCTAAAAGAAAACTTGAAATTATAAAAAAGTAAATAAAATTCACCCTTTTCCATGTTTTCAGGGGGAAAAAAAAAAAAGTGAGATGGCTAGACCATAGAAGGAGGTGCAATGAGAGCAGACAAAATTCAATAAAAGATTAAGAAAAAGGAGACAGTTTAAAATGGTAATTACATTAGAAAGAAACCAAGAGAGCATATACATCGCAGAAAGTACAATAAGAAAAATAGAAAAATGAAGAAAATAAAAAGATTTTTTAAAAGGAGTCAAGAGGTGACAAGACTGGCAAAGAGAGCCAGAATAAATATAAATGGAGTTCCCCAAATGTAAGCCAAAGGATTGTGGTGATGTTTATGTAACACTGAATATACTTAATGCCACTTATTGAATACTTTAAAACAGTAAATTTTATGTTACTTATTTTACACATAAAGTAAGCCACAGCAATGGACCAGAACAGCTATTAGGACTGTAATTCAAGAACGCTTAACATTAAAGTAGGTTTAAATGTAACATATGTTGAAAGCCACTCTGTAAACCTGGAGAAATTAACCCACAACAGTTAACGTTGAGATGTGGTCCTGTAAAATTGCTGAATTTTGAAAAATAAATCCTTTTTACATTGATGGGGGAAATAAAAAGCAGATCACTTGCAAAGAAAATCATTGGATTTTTGGTGGCAACATTTTATGTCAGATATTAAGAAAGTATTTATTCAAAGAAATAAAATAATTCCTATCTCACCAAACTACCCTTCAAGAATTCAGGGCATTGACAAACATTTATGAATATGAAATAGTTCAAGGAAAATGACTATAATTGTTCCCATGGATCCTTCTGAAGGGTATACTAGAGAACAGATTTCAGACAACCAAGAAATGATTGGAAAATCTTCAACATAAGATCTGGTGGTGAGCAAATTGAATATATTTTGTGTGTAGCATCAAGATTAAAAGGTGGGGATAATGATGATAAAATAGTATGTAAATATTACATGGTCTGACATTGTAGAAATAACCCACAAAAAAAAAATGGGAGGAAAAGAGGAGGGTGAATGAGAAGTAGAATAAAGTTGTTTGCCTCTTAGGAATTAGCTGGGAGCAAAAAGATAGCCCTTGAAACTGACAGGTAGAAGCTTAAACATACTCAGAAGTGCAAGGTAGAACACTAATAAAAATAATACCAGCTGGGCATGGTGGCTAATGCCTGTAATCACAGCACTTTGCGGGGCCAAGGCAGGAAGATTGCTTGAGCCCAGAAGTTTGAGACCAGCCTGGGCAAAATGGTGAGACCTCATCTCTTAAAAAAAATAAAAAATAAAAAAAAAATAGCTGGGCATAGTGGCACACACCTGTAGTCCCAGGTACTTAGCAGGCTGAGAGGTCAGAGGATCTCTTGAGCCCAGGAGGTCAGGGCTGCAGTGAGCTGTGATTACACCACTGCACTCCAGCGTGGACAACAGAGTGAGACCCTGTGTCAAAGTAATAATAATATTAAATAATAACCAGCAATTTGCAGGGAGGCTTAAATTTCCCCTTTGAAGGTTTGATAACTGAGTTGGCTGAACTAAACTAACAGTAGATTAACAAGAGAAAAGCCATACAAATTTATTGATATGTAAGCATACATTAATAGCTAGCAAAATGTCTGTGGGCATGCAGGGAAATCAACACTGCAGTCTAGCAGAATCCATGGAGAAGTGGTGAGTGAGGTGGAGACTAAAAATGAGGAGAGGTTGTGGGACCTAGGGGATAGCAGAATACAGCTAATTCTGAGAAAGAGAAAGCCCCACCCTGAATAGAGAAGTGAGAAGAGGTGTGAGATCCATTAGACGAAATAAGAGACTTGAAAGAAAATGAGACCAAAGAGGCAGTCTCGGGAAAGTACTGCTTCTGGGGAAAGGAAAGAGGGTGCCTTGGAAGGATCACCATCTACCTGGAGCCTTGGTGATAAAGAGAAGAGGTAGTAGAAATTAAGAATCTTGGTGAAACATAATAGAAAATAGATAATCATTTCTCCCACCCAAAAAGGAGTCATTAATTAAAAACAAACAAAAAAAAACTTTATTAGGTACTATTGACTAAAAAATCCAGTTAAGTTATCTAAATTCCTTGCTTTTGCCTGTACACAACTATATCTGGTTTAGGGAAAATAAAATACTTCAAGATGAACAGAAGATGGCAGGCAACATCTATATAAAGTTACTTTAGCTAGAAAACAAAACGATAGTCAAAACATTTCAACTGGGCCGGACACAGTGGCTCACGGCTGTAATCCCAACCCTTTGAGAGGCCAAGGTGGGTGGATCACTTGAGCCCAGGAGTTTGAGTCCAGCCTGGGCAGTATAGTGAGACTTAGTCTTTACAAAAAATAAGAAAAAAAGTTTTTAACAAATTTTAGTTGATGAAAAGTCTTCCCGAAACATCCAACTATAGCACTAAAGAAAACTACAGCACAAAACTACAGCACAAGAATTTAAAATATCCTTAAACTAGCATCTGTAGAGATAAAAAGTCTCAAATCCAAATTCAAAACTGCAAAACAAATGGACAAAAAGAGGAAGATATGAAAAGTGAATTTACTGAACCCAGGAAATAAAATGCATCAGAAGAAAAATCGGCTTTTAAAATGAAGTTAAAGCCAGATGCAGTGGTGCATGCCTGTAGTTCCAGCTATTTGAGAGGCTTGAGCCCAGGAGTTTGAGGCCAGCCTGGGCAATATAGAGAGACTCCTGTCTCAAAAAAAAAAAAAAAATCATAAAGAAAAAAATGTAGCTAAATTCCAAAGTACATAGAAAAGATTGGACTGAATATAAGAAGCACTGAGAAAAGGTATGCAAACAACTAAGAGAGTGAAAATTAAATGAAGAAAGGTTAAAAAGTAATAGAAAGTGATTAATATAGAAGATAAGTAAAAGTAGAGTTCCTAAGAAGATAAAAACAATAGCAAAGCTAATAGTTAAGCTTCAATCCATGAAAACATTCTGGAAATAAGAGATGACTCCAATCTACATGTTGAAAAGGCTCATTGTGTACTGGGAAAATTGATCCAGAATGGTCAGTTCCAAGTCATGTCCTAGTAAAACAACTGGACTTTCAAAATGATGAAGAAAAATTCCTCTGGGCTTCCAGACAGAAAGGAGAGGTTAGCAACAGACTTCTAAACAGCAACATACAAAGCAAAACAGCCATGGAACAACAAATTTAAAGTTTATGAAGGTGTAAACCAAGGATTTTATACCTATGACTCATTCTTAAAAAAAAAAACCATGGTAAATCCTACTATATTAATAAAAAAGTATTTAAATGGTGAAAAATGCCATGAGCAAAGTCAAAAGGCAAGCAACAAAACGGAGAAAAATATTTGGACTTATATCACAAAGAACTAACCTCCTTGGTGAAGACAACTTCCTAAAATTCCAGGCAAATAAGACCATCAACCCAGTAGGAAAATGGGTCAAAGATATGAAAAAGAAATGCACATGACAGACATATAAAAGATATTCCAGACTGGGCGTGGTGGCTCACACCTGTAACCCTAGCACTTTGGGAGGCCAAGGCGGGCAGATCACTTGAGGTCAGGAGTTCGAGACCAGCCTGGCCAACATGGTGAAACCCCACCTCTACTAAAAATACAAAAATTAGCTGGGCATAGTGGTGAGCACCTATAATCCCAGCTACTGGGGAGGCTGAGGGAGGAGAATTGCTTGAACCTGGGAGGCGGAGGCTGCAGTGAGCCCAGATTGTGCCACTGCACTCTAGCCTGGGCAACGCAGCAAGACTTCGTCTCAAAAATAAAATAAAATAAGGCCGGGCGCGGTGGCTCAAGCCTGTAATCCCAGCACTTTGGGAGGCCGAGGCAGGTGGATCACGAGGTCAGGAGATCGAGACCATCCTGGCTAACACTGTGAAACCCCATCTCTACTAAAAATACAAAAAACTAGCCGGGCGCGGTGGCGGGCGCCTGTAGTCCCAGCTACTCGGAGGCTGAGGCAGGAGAATGGCGTAAAAACCCGGGAGGCGGAGCTTGCAGTGAGCCGAGATCGCGCCACTGCACTCCAGCCTGGGTGACACAGCGAGACTCTGTCTCAAAAAAAAAAAATAAATAAAATAAAATAAAATAAAATAAGAGATATTCCACCTTCAGTCATACAAAGAAAAATACAAATTAAAGCTATGCTAAAGTGTTTCTCAACAAAATCCAAAAGTTACACAATATGCCCTGTAGACTGTGGGGAAATAGGCACTTTGATACATTGCTGGTAAGGATACATAAGCATAAACTGCGTGGGAGAGAATAGTCAAAGGGAGGTTTGTCACAACAGCGTATTACTTGCATTTGCAAAAGATCGGACATAACCAAAATGCCCCTTAATAGAGAACTGATGGCGTAAACTGAGGTGTATCCAGACAGTGCAACAGTCTCCAAGTAGATGGTGCCCCTTCCAAGTCATCCTCTTTCCATAGAGGTCATAAAAAAGAAGGGAGAAGGTCTCTATATACCAATAGAGAATGATCTGTAGAACACATTAGGAAGTGGAAAAAACAAAGGCATTGAAAAGTATGGAATCTATCCACAGAAGGAAGGAGCAGGGTAAAGGTGCCAACAACAGAAGAGAGATTTCTGTAAATAGAAGTTGTTTCTGTAGTTTTAACCCTAAATCATCATGTATGTGTACATATTCAAAAGTGGGATTAAATAAAAAGGTAGAATGAAAGAAAAATCTGAAAAGGAACTGAAGTAAGTTTACACGACTGTATCACATTTTGGTGACATAACCACACACAAAAAGGAACAAATTCTAGTGACTCTATAACAGATTTTGAAATGTACTTTCTTGGTGGGATATATTCAGTAGTAGTAGTATTGATGCGCTGCTATTTTGAAAGCATTAAGCGTTGAAAAATGTTTTCATTTTTTAAATTTTTTAAAAATTTTATTTTTGTAGAGACGAGGTCTCACTATATTGGTCAGATTGGTCCCAAACTCCCGGGCTCAATCCTCCTGCCTCGGCCTCCCAAAGTGCTGGGATTACAGGAGTGAGCCAGTACACCTGGCCTAAAATGTTGATAATTGTTGGACAAAACCATAAAATTTATCAAGGCTATAACTTAAAATTTAGTCTGGAAATTCCTTTGACTGAGTAAAGTGAAAATGAAGCATAAAATTACACAGGAAAGCTAACATAATAGAGTTTGTGTTATATGGTGGGCACTTTGCTGACACTGTATAGATGCTATATCATTTGTTTCTTGCAGCTATACATTGAGACCCATCTTATTTTCCCACTAGGTTCAGAGAGATTAAAAATTTGCTTCAGATTAGCCAGTTACTAAGTAGAAGATTGAGATTTAAACCCAGATTGATGTGACTCCAAAGCCTGTGCTGTTTTTTCCTACATTATTGCAGGATATCCATCAAATATACTGGAGCAAAGCATTCTAAGTTGCTGCTCAGAACGTAAAGATGCAAACCCCAAATCAGTGGTTTATTCATTCTTCATGCAAAAGCAATGCGCTAAAGGAGAGAAGTGTAAGTTTTCTTTTATTTCTGATGGGGAAACAAGAACACACATACACATTCTTGTGATGAAGATAGATTTTACAGAAATTGCCGTTGCTGACTGAAATTGGTAAAGGTGTGAACTAAAAGTGGTGAAGTAGAAAAGAAAAAAATCTAACAGGTATGGGTTTTCATGATGTTGTTAAAAGCAAGACACCTATCAAAGCTTCCCGTTATGACCCTTCAGTGCCCTTCTATGTTTTGTGCTATGAAGCAATAGAAATATGAAAGAGCTAAAATTTTACTGAATATCTAAGGGGAAGAAAGTATCCTTCAGTCAGGAAAGCCTTCGCACAGCCTTTTTGTAAACACCAACCTTTAAGATACTAGTTTAAATAAATTATGTTTCTTCCTTTTGAAGGTGGGGGCTGTTGGAGATTTCAGAGGTCCTAGAGCCCCCTTTACCCAAGCCAACGCTTTATACTTCTACTGGTTTCCCTTGATGATAAATATATTTTTCATTCAGTTCAATACTACTGTTTGAAAGGTCTGCCACTTGAAGTTATTGGGATATGAAAATTTACCTGTTTTAATTTGATGTATCAGTTATTTGATTATGATGGAAATTTAATTTGTAACTGAGAGTTTTAATTTGTGTTTGTAATTTGTAATGGAAATTTAATTTGTAACTGGAATTTTAATATATAACTGAGAGCAATAAGAAAATATGTTGGATTTGCTATAAAGATTTTACAAATTAATTTTAAAGCTTTTCTTTTTGTCAGAAGCTGTGGTGATCAGTGACTTTGGTGAAGGCTAAGAAGGTTCAAACAAATTTGCAAATGATATACAACTTCTAAGGTAAGCTACTATGATGACTCAATCAAGATTTTAAGTGCTCTTGACAGACCTGTAGACTATACTCAACATCCCCAAATAAAATTTATCAGGAATAAATATAATATTGTATTTAAATTTTATAAAGCAGTTGCAGAAATGGTAGACTGATTTGTAGCAGTATGATAGACTAGAGAGCCTGAATTCCTCCCTCCACCAACCATGTGAGGTACTAGATTCAGTATAAAAAATATCCTTTTCCATGAATGGATGAGCCCATTAAGAAAATAAGGGGAACTTTCTGGGGCTAGAAATAAAACAAGTATAATATATCCTGTGAGATAAGCAGGTGCTGAAGTCACTGAATACTTTGGGGGCATCCATGGATTTCTGTTGTCATAGAAGCTTTGTGTAAGGAGCAGGATGAGGACTAGAGAAAAAGATCCCTGGGTCCCATATAAAGGTAAGAATCCTGATCAGAGACCATCTTGCAAAGATATTCAGTTCTGGGTAGACTTACAATCTTCGCTAATAATTCTTGGTTATCAGCTCACATTCACTTGAATTTGGGGCCTTAATTTACACCATTTTTATAGTTTGTAAAACTCCACAAGTGGAGGATTTTAATTTCAATTGGACCTCAGTCTGTAATACTCTCAGGTACCTGGTAAAAACAATAAAAAATCGTCCTTGGAGGAATTCCATGGAGGAATGTACTATCAATGCAGTCGTCAAATAATTGTAGTTAAAATTCTAACAAGTAAGCTCATACACATTTTTTAAAATTACAAAATGTAGCAAGGGGGAAAAAATCAAAATACTGAGAGCAAGAGTCAGCAGAAACAGCAAACAACTGAAACAGATCTATAGAGATTTCAAGGCTTGCAGACTGAGTTTCTATTTGGATTATATGACCATTAAGCCTTTCGGTGCAATTCTATGAAAATATGAAGAGAACAGGTATGACACTTGCAGTATTAACAGGAATTACGAATTAGGATTCAAAGGTTTGATAACATCAGCAAAGATAGCCTCAGGCAGCCATATCAATACCAGTCTCACCTCCAGATCAGAAACATCCAGACCTTGAGACCAGACAACTCACCTAGAGTGTACTTGAGAAAAAGTTTAGTCTCTAGGATAAAATAAGAAATAACTAAAATCATTAACTTCTTAAATAAAGGAGAGTGGGAGTACCACATAACAAACACAGGAAGCTAAAAACCTCTTGAAAATGATTCTTAAAAAAGAAATGTATAGTTAGTAGGAAGAATTAATTGAAAGAGGAGAAAAACCCAGTAACTTTTTTCCCTGCCCTATACGCCAATGGCTGACCAGTGCCCCTTCTGAACGACCTATTTGTCTTCTAAAATAGATAATGTTAGAGCACTTTCAATTAGGTTATAACCACCTTGTGTGGGTCAGGGAGCTGTTTTGTCTCTTTTAGGTAATGTTTACACATGTCTTACTGATTTCCTGTAGCAGATTTTATAGTTAAATTCACAGCATTTATATTATTTATAGTAGTTCCACATTATTTGGGTTATCTTAATCCGCCCAACTATCTATAGCAGTTAGCAGCATGCAAAAGGGCATCTTTAGTTAAGTACAATTTTTGAATTCTGCCAACGAAATTTAAATTGAATATCATAGATCAAAATAAACCCCAGGCTGATTAAAAGGAGAATAAGTATTATAGCTGGTAGCGTGTTTATCAACTTTGTGGACAGCTGGTAACTTCCATTTTGGAGTGAAAAAAACAAAACAAAACACTGAAGAACATTTTATAGAATAGAATTATTATTATTATTATTATTATTATTATTTTTTTTTTTTTTGAGACGGAGTCTCGCTCTGTCGCCCAGGCTGGAGTGCAGTGGCCGGATCTCAGCTCACTGCAACCTCCGCCTCCCGGGTTCACGCCATTCTCCGGCCTCAGCCTCCCGAGTAGCTGGGACTACAGACGCCCGCCACCTCGCCCGGCTAGTTTTTTTTTTTGTATTTCTTAATAGAGACGGGGTTTCACCCTGTTAGCCAGGATGGTCTCGATCTCCTGACCTCGTGATCCGCCCGTCTCGGCCTCCCAAAGTGCTGGGATTACAGGCTTGAGCCACCGCGCCCGGCCAGAATAGAATTATTATATAACAGTTTTTGTACAAATGAACGTTGATAAAACCAAAATTAAAAAGGTAACATTAGAAGAAATATTTGAACCAAATAACAGCATGTTTATGAGAAATAAATAACTTATTAAATTTTATAAGAGAAATCTCAAGACTCTAGTAAATTAAATACAGATACAAATTTATAGTTCTCATAAGAAGAAAGTAAAAAACACAAAAAGGAGTGTTCGATCCCACAAGTAATCAAATGCAAATTAAAACAATAAGAGAACATTAGAACATTTTATTTCGTTCTAAATAAGCAAGAATTCAGCAAGGTATTGGGGATGGTGAGGTTTTGGCGAACCTCATGGTATACTCATGCTGATAGCATCTTTAGTTAACTAAACTATGTTAAATTGCTTTTAGAAATTGGCATATAGCAAAGTTCTAAAAATGTATGTATGTTTTGACCCAGTCAACCAATTTGTGGTATTTTTTCCTAATAAAATAAACTAAGTAAGGAGGGAAAAATAATGCATGAAAATATTTTGATAGGATTGAGCATGGGAGTGACAAATGGGAAATAACCTAATGTCAGTGATAGTGGGTTAAGCAAATTACTATAGTATTAGTGTTGTCAAAAATGATAACTTTTTGCTGGGTGCAGTGGCTCATGCCTGTAATTTCAGCTACTTGAGAGGGTGAGGCAGGAGGACTGCTTGAGGTCAGGAATTCAAGAGCAGCTTGGTTAACATAGTAAGACCTCATCTCTAAAAAAAATTTTTAAAATTAGCCAGTATGGTGGCATGCCTGTAGGGCCAGCTACTAGAAAGGTTGAGGCAGGGCATCGCTCTAGCCCAGGAATTGAAGGCTGCAATAAGCTATGGTCATACCATTGATTCATGTTTCTTATCTGTAAAGTGGGACTAACATAATAATATTTGCTTTATTTTTCTTTCAAGGCTATTGTAAAGAATACATATATGAACAGTCTGGATATTATAAAATGCTATATAATTATAGTGAGGAATATTAATTTAGCATTTTTTTGTTTACATTTGTATCAAAAACAAATTTTCAGATATCTTTGAGGTAAACCATTTAATTTCTGGAATTTAGAAATATATATTCAAAATAGGTGGTTTTAATCATTGACTCATTTATCTTTGCTATGCTTTTTACTTAACTTTTGTGGCGGACCATTGATTGTCTATGCAAAAGTCATACCAACCTCTACTTTCCTGCTTTCTTTTTATGATTGAGGCAGAAAATGCCAGATACTCATTTTTCTAGACTCCTTTGCACTTAGTGGGTAACTGTTTTATCCTCTTCAGGCCAAAGAGATATAGAAGTTTATTGGAGAGCTCCCTGAACAATATTTTCCCCCTAAGAAAAGAGAAGTTATGTGAAGAAGTTCTCCCTTTCCCTCCCTGTTTCTTTCCTTCCTTATTTGGATGTTGTAAATGAGACTCTTCCTGGAATTGCCAAGCCACTGTAGCAGCCAGCCTCCAAGATGGCCCCCACCACCTCCTGGTATTTGTGCCCTGTGGATTCATTCTTCTTCCATACTGTGCCAAGACTGGTCTGTGTGACCAATAAAAAACAGCAAAATGTTAAGTCTAAGACCAAATTCTTAAAGACATTGTGGTTTCCATCTTTATCACACTTTTGCTGATCACTTGCTCCAGAAGAAGCTAGCCAAGTGAGCATCCCAATGGAGAGGCCCAAACAGCAAAGAACCAAAGCCTCTAGCCAGTAGCCAGTAGTCCTTCTTCCAGCTCCAGTCAAACTTCATGATGATTGCATCCCTGCCTAAGGCTGACATTTGAGTCAGAACCATTTAGCTAACTACTGCTGGATTCCTGACTCTCAGAAACTATGTGAAATAATAAATCTTAAGCGATGTGTTTTAAGCTTACAAGTTTCGGATAATTGTTACACAGTAGACAACTAATTTGATACTGGCACTAGAGGTTGATTGATGCAGTAGACTGTGTCCCCACAGAATTCCAGTGTTGAAACATAATTCCTAATTAGATGCTATTGGGACATGGGGCCTTTAGGAGGTGATTAAGTCATGAGGGTGCAGCTGTCATGAATAAGATTAGTGTCCTTGTAAGAGTCCTGAGAGAGCTTGTTTCACCTTCCACTATGTGAGCATACAGCGAAAAGATGGCCATCTGGGAAACAGGAAGTGGGCCCTCACTGGACACTAAATCTGCTGGCACCTGCATCTTGGGCTTCCCAGCCTCCAGAACTGTGAGAAATAAATTTATATTGTTTATAAGCCACCCATCTATGTTATTCTGATATAGCAGTTCAAATGAAATAAGACAAGTGATGTCAACAATTTTTTTTTGAGCTAGGGTCTTGTGCTGTTGCCCAGGCTGGAGTGCAGTGATGCTATCACAGCTCACTGCAGGCTTGACCTCCTGGGCTAAAGCAGTCTTCCCATATCAGCCTCCCAAGTAGCTGGGAGTACCAGTGTGCACCACCACGCCCAGCTAATTCTTTTGTTTCTTGTAGAGATGCAGTCTTACTGTGTTGCCCAGGGGTTGTCTCAAACTCCTAGGCTTAAGTGATTCTCCTGCCTTGGTCTCCCAAAGTGCTGGGATTGCTTTGGGAACAATCCCATAGGAGCCATGGTGTTCAGTGACGAATATTTTAAGTGGGCATGGCTTTAGAACTTGGTAGTGGATGAAAGGTGAATGGACATTGAAGACACTGTCAGTGTAAACCTAAAGTATCTTGGAGAAACTGTAGTCTCATGTTTTTTGGTGAGGTTGCCAGGAAGGGCTTAAAGGAAAGTGGGGAGAATCTTGTTAGAAACTGGAGGAAAGGGGAACCTTCTAATGTAGTAGCATAAGCTTTATAAAGCAACACTGTCACCTGTAGTAATATAGAAACTAGAATGCGCATAATGAACTGAGTACTGTAGCTAAAAAGATTTCCAACTAGACTTGAAGGTGCCACCTCGTTTATGCATAAAGAGTGAGAGGAGCAAGTATGCTAAAGAAAGGATTGATAAACCTGACAGAGCTGAGACTTGATGGTTTTGACCATGTCACCTCTCCAAACAGTAAATGATGCTAAAATTAAGAAATGGCTTCTTCTAAGTGAAAGGGAGAAATAATTTTCCTCAACCTTACTAAGTTCGTAGTTGGGACAGACTCCTGCAGCAAAAAACAGATGAACAAGAGAGAAACAAGCACACTTAGTAATGTTGCAGTGCAGTTCACATGAGAGAAAAGTAACTCAAGAGTGGCTTAGAGTGGTTTAAAATCCCAGCTTATAGAAAATCTTCAATAAAGAGCAATAAATTGGCCAGGTGCGGTGGCTCACGCCTGTAATCCCAGCACTTTGGGAGGCCGAGGCGAGCAGATCATGAGGTTAGGAGATCGAGACCATCCTGGCTAACACGGTAAACCCCGTCTCTACTAAAAATACAAAAAAATTAGCCGGGCGTGGTGGCGGGCGCCTGTAGTCCCAGCTACTTGGGAGGCTGAGCCAGGAGAATGGCGTGAACCTGGGAGGCGGAGCTTTGAGCTGAGATTGCGCCACTGCACTCTCGCCTGGGTAACAGAGCAAGACTCTGTCTCAAAAAAAAAAAATTATTTTAAAGAAGCATATTTTAGGGTGAAATATTCTAGTTTCCTTCTTGAACAAGGATCAGATCCAAGGCATTGTCAGGAAAACTAAGGACAAAATTGAGAGTGTAGCTGTAAAATCCTTTGTTAATATTTAAGAAAGATCTAAGTTTCTGCCTCTTCAGTCACATAAAAGGGCCTCTAAAGAAAGACTCATGGTGTGACTCACCAATTCATTCAATCAAACAATAGGGCTTCCCTTAAGCTTAAGCTTAAGGGAATGGTCCTTATCCTGCAGCCATTTCAGCAGAATCTCAAGGTAGAGGAGGGCTTATCTGAAAAAGATTTGTGCATGTGGCTTTTGTTTAGTGCAAAGAACCCCAGTGAGATTCCTAGGAGACCCACAAAGCTTTAAGAGAAATGTATTTTGAGGATCACTACTAGCTTGGATTAAAGGGGACAGAGAGTACAAAATGAAAAGATGCCTTTGAACCCCCAAACTTCTACAAGCAGGAAGCATGATGAGAAAACTACTCAGCAGAAAGCAAGTGCTACCTTTCATAAAAAAGAAAGAGTGACTCAGAGGGATGAACTTGGAAGACGGATCCCAGAACCATGGAGAATCATTTCCCGATGGAAATAGGACTGAGTCTTAACGGATTTCCAGATTTCCAACATTTCCCTCTGTATTTTAGTAACCTGATTCTATGTACTTTCCATTTTCCTCCTTTTTTGAAAAGGATTATCTGTAATGACTCTCTCGACCTCACCAAAAATTGTGTAGGTCAATGAATTAACTTGCCTCTTTAGCCCAGGGGTTGGCAAACCTTTTCTGTAAAAAGCCAAATAGTAAATATTTTTAGCTTTGTGCCTGTTTTTGCATAGTTTACCAAATAATTTTGCTACTAGAGCTATGCGTTTTACTATGTCTTGATTCATTTATTGTATTCCTACTTGGAAATTATTCCCTTGACAATGCACAACTGAACTTTTATACTCATCTCTATATATGAGTATATAGACATATGTATTTTTCTACATATGCCTGTATTTTTGTATATGGATATTTTGGGTAGCAAGCTTTGTAATGATTTCTCCTAGTCTGTTACATTTATTCCTGTAATTTTTGTTTTATTGATTGCATAAAAAGTTTTTATTTTTTATATAAAAATAAAAGTTTTCAATACTCAAATTGATTGTCTTTTTTTCAGTACTCAAATTTTTCTCCTAAGGTAATATAAAAAAATGTTCTCCTGTTTAGTTATTTTTCGGCTTTTCTTAGGTTTACTTTTTTAACCTCCTGAAATGTATTACCATGTGCATTGTGAAATATTAATTCAGGTTCATTCTTTTCTACACTGACATCTTATTTCAGTATTTATTTAATTGGAATTGCTTTGTGCTTGTTACATTTTAAATTAGTTTTACTACTGAAAAATTTTTGTCCGTGTTTTCTGCTTAATGCATTCTTGTGGATTTTGTCAATCATAGCTTTATAATGGTGTAATTCTGGTGAAATGACCTCAGTACCATTAACTTAAAAATACATAATTTGATATTCCCATTCTCTCATTATAAAATATACATTAAACTTATTTAGAAATTCCTGTCAGGAGCAAATCTCCATATACTTATTTATTCCTTTACTTAATCAGTAATATACTCATGTATTCTTTTATTTTCCATCATTGGAATTTTGTGACTTTTAAAAACTAAATTAGTATTCTGAGAAGTTAATTCTCAAGTTTTAAAATAAATTTTATTTCTTAAAACGATTCTAGATTTACAGAAAAATTGCGAAGATGGTGCAGAGATTTCCCATATATCCTACAACCAGTTTATTAACTGTTACATATTAACATGTTACAATTAATGAACTAATACTGATACATTTTTACATTATCATTAACGAGAGTCCATACTTTATTCGAATTGCCTTGGTTTTTACCTCATGAGCCTTTTCTGTTCCAGAATGCCACGTTACATGTAGTCATCGTGTCTCCTTAGGCTCCTTATGGCTGTGACAGTTTTTCAGACGTTCCTTGTTTTTTTATGACCTTCACAGTGTTCAGAAGTGTTGGTCAAGTGCTTTGTAAAAGTGTTCCTCAATTTGAACTTGTCTGATGCTTTTCTCTTTATTAGACTGGGGTTATGAGTTTTGAGGAAGATCTCAGAAGTGCAGTGCCATTTTCATCACATACTGTCAATTTCATCACTGTTGATGCTGACCTTGATCACTAGGCTGAGGTAGTATTGGTGAGGTTTCTCCACAGTCAAGTTTCCATCACCTCTCTTTTCATGCTGCTCTCTGGAAAGAAGTCATGATCTATAACTCACACTCAGGGAGTGGGGAGATATGTTCCACCTGCTAATTACTGGGAATTCTTCTGCACAGGAGATTGTCCCTTCTCTTCCATTTATTTATTATTCAATTACTTATGTCAGTATGGACTCGTTATTCTATTTTGAGGGATTCTTATTGTTAATAGAGTGAAGTCTCTCCCTTTTTCTTTCCTGTCACCAAAGAATAAGAATTCCATTGGAGTTATAACTTACAAATTTGCCGAAAAGATTTTTCTGTATTTGTTAGTTTAGTTGAATTCCTTAACTTTTCTAGGTCTATAATTGCTTTTTGTTCTGTTTCACCTTATAGATGATGAGCTCTTTAGCAGTTAATGTTTATTTATGTTTGTGTTCTCCATGTGTTGTACCTGGCATATAGTTCTTGTTCAATAAATATTGAATAAATGCATTAATAAGGTTTTCGTGTATGGGAAGAGAGTTTTTTTTTTTAATTTTCTGGTTCTTATGAACTTTTACCTTTACAGCAACTTAGGGTTGACTTCCCTTTCTCTCCCACTAATTTTTACTCTTTTTAAATAAATTATTTTATTTTATTTTTTGTAGGGATGGGGGGTTGCTCTGTTGCCCAGGCTGCTCTGTAACTCCTGGCCTCAAGTGATCCTCCCACCTTGGCCTCCCAAAATATTGAGATTATAGATGTGAACCACTGCCCCTGACCCTAATTCTTAATCTTAATTCAGCATTAGGTAGAGCAGTTCTGCTTGCTTCACTAGAGTTAGGCTTCCAATAGCTGACCTTTATTATTATATTTTGTGATCTGCACATCATCTCTTTAAGGCAGTGGTTCTCAAAATGTGGTCACTGGACCAGCAGAATCAACATCCCGTGGGGACTTGTTTGATATGCCAATTCTCAGCTGCCCTAGATTTATTTAATCCAAAATTCTGCGGACAGGACCCAGTAATCTGTTGCACCTGCTCTCCAGGTGCTCCTGATGATACTAACGATTGAGCATCACTGATCTATGGTATAGTCTTTCACAGGTAGCACATCTGTTTCTTCCTCTTTTTATCCTCACTCAAGCCATATCACATTTCCGCATTAGGTCTGTGGATTTTGTTTTTTCCTAGTTTTTACGTGTAACTTGGAAAAAGTCTGTATACTGAGAATATAAGATTAACATTTTCTAGTGTTCTTAAAAATGGCTTAGTATCATCTCATTCATCAATTATTTTTGATGAGTCTTTCCAGTATGTTTTTTAATACTTAAAGATTGACTTTTAAAATGCTTTTGGTCTTACTCTTGTAAGAATTGCACACTAATATTAGAGAATAATAAATTTTAGAAGTGCAAGGAATTCATTCTAGTTGCTTCTAATCAATGGTAAGTTTAAGAAATAAAAAAGTAAGGGAAGCCGGGTGCACTTACAGTCCCAGCTATTCAGGAGGCTGAGGTGGGAGGATCACTGAACCTAGCAGTTTGAGACCAGCCTGGGCAACATAGTGAGACTCATCCCTCAAAAAAAAAAAAAAAAAAAAAAAGGAGAAATACACTTTAAAATTTTATTTATTTATTTATTTATTTATTTTGAGACAGAGTCTCGCTCTGTCTCCCAGGCTGGAGTGCAGTGGCACAATCTCAGCTCACTGTAACCTCCGCCTCCCAGTTCAAGCCATTCTTCTGCCTCAGCCTCCCGAGTAGCTGGGAAGACAGGCAAATGCCATTGTGCCCAGCTAACTTACTGTATTTTTAGTAGAGATGAGGTTTTGCCATGTTGGCCAGGCTGGTTTTGAACTCCTGGCCTCAAGTGATCCACCCGCCTGGGCCTCCCAAAGTGCTGAGATTACAGGTGTAAGCCACCGCGCCCAGCCAAAAATAAATTTTTAAATGCCGACTTTTCCTTGGGCTAAAATTCTTTGGAAATACTTAACTCTTTATCACAAAGTTTATAATTTATAAATTAGTAAAGGCATTTACCATGTAAGTGCAGTATCAGTGGAATGTTAATCTGAAGGGCCAGAAGATTTTGAGAGGAAAAGAAAATTGTTGCACAGTCAAGCTGTTTCATTGCAGTGTTGACATCTTTTGATTGTCTTTAATCATTCAATTTGAGATCTTATTGGTGCTTGGTATAATAGGTTATCCCTCCCCCACACACATCAAACAAATGGTAAATCTCTTTGTGATTTAATAAGTGATTTTTGACTGAAACTTGGACATTCGTGTATTATGGGTTTTTTTTTTGTTGTTGTTTTTGTGTATTATAAGACTCTGGATCTTACTTAAATCTGTGTTTTAGCAGGCACCCTCCAACACTACTGCTGGGGGTGGACAGGTTTGCCTCATTACCACCAGATGGGCTTGGACGTTCAGGTTCTCTCCTTGTTCTCAGTTGACAGCCTGGGGGAGGGGGTTTGCTTGTTACTGCTGGGTAGAGGAGGAGGTTCAGGCTCTCCACTAGGCCTCCACTGGTACCCCGCTTGTTAGGAGGTAGAGGAGTGCCTTACTGCTCTCTGATGGACCTCCACTGACACCATGTGGAGTGGAGGCCTTGGTACTGCTAAGTGGTGGTGAAAGTCTGGCACTCAACAAGTCCCCTCTGGCGCCACTCCTGCAGTGCGGGGAGGAGCACCTTGCGACTGATGTGTGGGCTGCAAGTCCAGGCTCCTACAGTGGTCTCCACTAACGCAGATGGGGAAGGGGGATATTAGATCATGCTCAAGGGGGATGAATGTCCCAACTTTCCCCTTGTTCCCATTCAGGGAAAGAGGTTGGGGTGCCTCCTCTTACAGTTGGACAGGGATGGAAGTCCAGGCTTTCCACTTGGTTTTTGCTGGTGGGGATGAGGTGGAGTTTCACTTTTTTCTGTAGTGTTTGTCTGGAGTTATTTATTGCCTAAAAGTTTTCTGTCTTGGTGCTCCTTTCATGTTTCTTTGGCTAGAGAAAGCAGTCTTTCTGCGGGGGCAGGCAGAGAGGGGAGGCAGTTTCTTTGCACTTGGTGTTCCTGGGTTGCTGGCTTCACCAGTATCCAGAGTGGGATATAGAAAGCAAAAATAAGAAAATTCAGGATATCATTACCATGTTTTCTCCTGGGTCCTGAGGTCCCTAGCCAGTTTGCCATCTCTCCACCTTTCAGAATCCTTTTGGTTTTAATTTAACTTTCCTGCACAGATATTTTGCTTACTTGTTCAGATCTTATTCTTTGCCCTTAGATATGATCATTTTTTTCTTCATGCAGATGTGTTCTTCGCTTGCTAAATTTATTTCTAAGTCCCTTAGAGTTTACTGTTATTTTAAATGTAATACTTTTCTTTCTGCTTTGTAGTTCTACTTATTGATTCTTGACCTTATATGCGGCTATCTTTCAAATTCTCGTAATTCCAACAGTACTGCTGATGCTTAGCATTTCTAATAAAGTTAGAACAATGGGTGTTCTAGAATTCTAGGATACATTAATTCTATCTCAATAAAGCAAACACATTTTATATGATAAATATAATGTACATGGCTTTTGGTTTTACTTAGAAGAATAAAGAAAAATATGTCTACCTAGAAGCCCCTACTTGCATTTTATTGTCCAGGACTAAGTCACACTGACACCTTTAGCTCTCATTCCAGCTACTCCGGAGGCTGAGGCAAGAGCCTGGAAAATTAAGCTTTTGTACTGTTTGGCAAAATGATGAAATAAAGAGCATTTTGTTAGAGAAGAAGTAGAGAATGGATATTAGAAGACAATTAGCTGTCTCTAATACATTAATAAAGTATATAACTATAATTGCAAAATGCTAATAAACCAACCGAGGAGTTGATTTGGGAAACATAAGATGAAAAAGTCAACAAGGTGAGGATAAATGGAGTTGTCTCATTAAAGTATATTTATGCATTATTTTTCAGAACTGAATTTATTTACATAGATAAATATGGCAAGACACTTAAATTTATGTTAGCCTCCTTGTCAGTTTGTTGAGGCCTCCCTCCTTTTTTTCTTGACAGTGCTATAGAAATTATAATAAAATCTTGTACATTAAAGAGTATTAACATAATTGTCTTTCATGGATATCTAAATGGATATCTGCAACTTCCTTAAAGTTGTCATCCTCTAATCTAAAGTTAATGCATTTAATATTTCTTATTTTATGATGGCTGTGATTGAATAACGTGTTTAAAAACTGGACAAATTGAAACAGAATGAATTTAATGAATCCTATTTACTGTTTATTGATTCTTTTGACTTTAGTACTGGGATTGCTGATCTTGGCCCTGGATTTTAGAGATAGCTTGCTCTTTTGCAACTGTGGCATTCTTCTATATAATATGGAATAAAAGAAGGAAAAAAAGTAGTTTGAGCTCTTTGTTCAGATTTGGCGGGGTTTGGGGAGGGGAAGGTCATAAAATCCCTGATTAAAATTTTCTAGATTCCACCATCTCTTGCAAAGCATGAACCAAATAGATTAAAACAATAAAGTTTGCGGTTTTTGTTGTTGCTTTGCCAATTGACAGTACAAAAGCTGAATTTGAAAACTGTGATTCAAGCACTGGAGATTTTACATTTTGAATTTCATTTATTCTTCTTCTTCCTATTTTTTGAGACAGGGTTTCTCTCTGTTGCCCAGGCTGCAGTGCAGTGGTGTGATCTTGACTCACTGCAGCCTTGACCTCCCGGACTCAAGCAATCCTCCCACCTCAGCCCCCTGAGCAGCTGGGACTAGAGGCATATGCCACCACACATGGCTAATTTTTGTATTTTTTTGAGAGACAGGGTTTTGCCATGTTGCCCAGGCTGGAATTTCTTATTTTTCAGTGGAATAGAACTTTACGATCGAAAGGAGGAAAATAAGCTTTTGAAGAACTTTTGAAAGACTTGATATTTATCAGATAGTTCTTTGAAAATATTTTGATGAATAAGGGTGGTTCATGCCTGTAATCCCAGCACTTTGGGAGGCCGAGGTGGATGGATTACTTGAGGTCAGGAGTTCGAGACCAGCCTGGCCAACATGGTGAAACTGTGTCTCTACTAAAAATACAAAAATTAGCCAGTCATGGTGGCGTGTACCTGTAATCACAGCTACTCAGGAAGATGAGGCAAGAGAATCACTTGAACCCGGGAGGGAGAGGTTGCAGTGAGCCGAGATCACACCACTGCACCCAGCCTGGGCAGCAGAGTGAGACTCTGTCTCAAAAAACAAAATATTTTGGTGAATAAAATGTAAATTAATTGAAAACATACAGTTCTCTTCAAATATACATGAAGTGAAAGAGTAAGAAGCACATGGCAAAATGATGTTTTTAAAATATGTTTGCTTGGCTGGGTGTGGTGGCTCATGCCTGTAATTCCAGCACTTTAGGAGGTCTAGGTGGGTGGATCACTTGAGGTCAGGAGTTTGAGGCCAGCCTGGCCAATATGGTGAAACCCCGGGCTCTACTGAAAATACAATTAGCCAGGCATGGTTACACATGTCTGTAATCCCAGCTACTCACTTGAACCCAGGAGGGGAAGGTTGCAGTGAGCTGAGATCATGCCACTGCACTTTAGCCTGGGTGACAGAGCCAGACTCTGTCTCAAAAAAAAAATAAATAAAATGCGTTTGCTTTATTGAGATAGAATTTATGTATTCTAGAATTCTAGAACACACATTGAAGTGTACAAGTCAGTAGTTTTTAGTATGTTCACAGTTATGTAACTATCATCACAATTATTTTAGAACCCTTTCGTCACCCTGCAAAGCAGCTCTGTAACTTTAGCAGTCACTTCCCCTTTCCTCTCAACTCTCCTAACTCTAGGCAACTATGAACCTATTCTATGTCTCTGGATTTGCCTATTCTGGACATTTTATATGAATGGAATCATACAATATGTGACCTTTTGAGACTGGCTTCCTAGTGTAGTGTTTTCACCCGTATTGTATTATGTATCAGAATTTCATTCCTTTTTTTACCAAATAATGTTCCATTTTATGAATGTACCACATTTATCCATTCAGCAGTTAATGGACATTTGTCGTTTTTTTCCCTACTTTTGGGGTATTATGGATAATGCTCTGAACATTCATATATAAGTTTTTGTATGGGTGTATGTTTTCATTTCTCTTAGATATAAACCTAGGAATGGGATTGCTGGGTTATATGGTGACTGAGTTTAATTTCTGAGGAACTACTGACCTGCTTCTAAAGCAGCTGTACCATTTTACATTTCTACCAGCAATGTTTGAGAGTTCCAGTTTCTCTGCATTTTTGCCAGTGCTTAGTATGTCTTTTTCATTACAGCCATCCTAGTGGGTATTCTCACTTTCTGAGTATTTAGCATAATGACTTGCAGGGTTTTTTTTTTTTTTAACTCAAATTTTACTTTCTGGATTGAAAACATGGGATAAGAATTCTGCCTGTAAGCACTGCTGAAAACTTCTTGGGAGAACATGAGAGGCTGTTACAGTTTTATTTCAGTCTTTCCCCTGATAGAGTCTCCCCATCCTCTTAAGCTCCCAAAGGTGTGTTTTATCGTTATTTTCTCTTCCCTTTCCCTGAAGGTTTTTGCTTCTGTTATTTGCTTCTGTTATTTTGGTTCTGTTATTTGCTTCTGCCAGGTGCCTGAGTCCAATTTAGATAATATTTTAATACCATTGACATATTATTATATTGTTTATTTACATTATAGGACATGTTGGCTCACTGTAGAAGGAAAATGTAATTTCTATCTGATACAGTAGTGTTAAATAGTTAAGTTGCATATGTTAGTCATATTTGTGGGAATTAGTTGGCGTTTTTGGATGGCCTGGAAATGCATGATTGTTTTCCTCATTTAAAATAGGCAGACTGCAAGTAGGCAGATGATACAAATAGGAGTAAAGGAAGTGTTCTGAAATTGAATTGCAGCATTGAAATTGAATTACACAACTCTCCTCAATCCCCTAAAATCATTGGCTGGTACACTCAAACACTGTAATTTTGTGGTATGTAAATGATATCCTAATAAGGCTATTTTAAAAATTGGAATATAAAGTGCTCACTATCTCAAAATTAACTATTCAACACTAATCAGGAATGGATTACTATCCGACCATTATCTTAATCAGGAGTGGATTGGGTTCAGATAAGAGCCAGTGAGATTTTATATGCCAACATAAACTGTGAGATCTAGTTTGAATATCTATTTAGGCATCAAAGAGAAACACCAAATTAATATAGACTGACATTTGCTTGGTTCTATGTAGAAGATTTTGAGATTATCAGTTTTCTTTTTCTGCTTCTAACAAGAGCATGAGGATATGTAGGACCTCTTGACCTTCTCTTACATCTTACCTAATTCTCAGTGTGTGTTTTTCCTCCTCAGTAGGCACATTAATAATAATAATCTTAGCTAATATTTATACAGTGCTCACTGTGTACCAGGCACTGTTCTGAGTACTTTATATATTAATTCATTTAATCCTTATAATAATCCTATGACATAGGTACATTATTTCCATTTTACATTCGAGGAAATGGGGGCCCAGAGAGGTGAACTAATTTGTCCAGGCACCTTGTAAGTTGCAGAGTCAGTACGTGAAGTCAGGCAGGAGGCTCCAGAGCCAGTTTTCTTCATGACTGGATGCTCTGTTACATAGCGCCTACAGGTCCAGGGGAAGAGCACTGTCTCCTTGTCAGCATTGTTCAAACTGTGGCTTTCCACTCACTAGAGGGTCATAAAATCAGTTTGGTGAGCTGCAATCCACATTTTCAAAATATTAAATTAAGTGGCATAGACAGTATCAGACTGCATCAGATGTGGTAAGAGCAGGTGTGAAACTTTTGCTTTACTTGCATGGATGTTAGCTTGTTACTGGAGTTTTTGTGTTAGCCATGTTTTTTATTGTGGGTTGGGGTAAGGTTTGAAAGCACATTCTGTAGAGGGGCAATAGTTCTTCTATTTGGAATCATAGGCCACTGGTCTCTACTTGTTCTAAAGCCAGTAACAGAGTGACATGTTCTACTCTCACTACAACCCAGTTTAGATGCACCTCCCCATCCACTAGCTCACATTCTAGTGTCATTAAAGTTGTTCTGTATGAGGGCCAAATCAGCACCCTTCCTGTGCACTTAAAACTTTACTCAACATGAGGTTATAATGGAAACTCAGAAGTCTGTAGGCTTCACCAATACCATAGTGTAGAGTGTATAGATTATAAATATATCAGAGCCCACATTTTAAATTTTATTTATTTATTTATTTATTTTTCGGGATGTAGTCTTGCTCTGTCACCCAGACTGGAGTGCAGTGGCATGATCTTGGCTCACTGCAACCTCTGCCTCCCAGATTCAAGTGATTCTCCTGCCTCAGCCTCCCGAGTAGCTGGGATTACAGGTGCATACCACCACACCCAGCTAATTTTTGTATATTTTTTAGTAGAGACAGGGTTTCACCATGTTGGCCAGGCTAGTCTCGAACTTCTGACCTCATGATCCACCCGCCTCGACCTCCCAAAGTGCTGGGATTACAGATGTGAGCCGCCGCACCTGGCCACATTTTTTATTTTTATTTTTAAAATTTTGAGAGACAGGGTCTTGCTCTGTTGCCCGGACTGGAGTGCAGTGGCATGATCTCGGCTAGCTGCAGCCTCAACTTCCCAGGCTTCAGTGATTCTCCCACCTCAGCCTTCCAAGTAGCTAGGACCACAGGCATCCACCACCACACCCAGCTAGTTTTTTGTATTTTTAGTAGAGACGGGGTTTCGCCATGTTGGCCAGGGTGGTCTCAAACGCCTGACCTCAAGTGATCCGCCCCCACCTCGGCTTTCCAAAGTGCTGGAATTAAAGGCATGAGCCACACTGCCCAGCAAGCCCACATTTTTTTAAATGCCTACTTAATGGGGAAACAAAGCTGCTTCTTTTTTAAAACAAAATTTCAACTTGTAAATGCTATTGTAGAAAATTTGATTGTTACAGCAAATTATAAAGCAGAAAAAAGTAATCTGTAATCTTACTACCCAGAGAAGTGTTAAAATTTTGTTGTATTTCCTACTAGTCTTTTATCTATATAAAATTATGCATGTCTCTGTACACACACACACAGTTTTGTGTGTATATATATAATTTTAAAATGAATTTGAAGTATTAGTCCTATTTCTTGATTTTTACTTAACATATTTTGTTATATGAATATATATGGCACTTAAAATGTTTTTATGTCTCTATAATATTCTAAGATGGTAGCATATGTAATTTATTCAACTATTTCCATTTTGTAGATACTCGGCTTTCCTTTGTAAATAACATTGCAATAACATCATTGAACATCTAGCCATCTCTGACTATTTTCTCAGGATAGCTTTTTGTTAGTAGAATTAGTATGTTAAAAAGCATGAGTATTCTGGTAAGTTGTTTCTAGAAAGGTTCCTGGGGATTTTGTTCTACTCAGCGATGTATGAGATTCTGTCTCACTACATTCTTCTAGTTCTTATTTAATTTTAAAAACTGTTGCTACCTCTATTTCTTGAAAAGAATGATTCTGTTTTTTATAAAAGTTATACTTCTTTTTACTAAGGCAAATCTTTCATCTGCAGTTTTGACTCTATCCCAATGGAGAAATTGTTAATCTTTTAGTAAGCATGAAGAATTGTATAGAAAATGCAGAATTTGTTTGGAAGAAAAGCATGGATAATTCATTTGTGATGAATGTTGAATCCACAAAGAGTTTGTTCAAGTATTTGGAGACGGTTGTTAAATTGCCTTTTAAGGAGTTATGTCCTGGCCATTGGAAGAGTCTCTGTTTTGTTGCAGTTTAAGATGAGTTAGGAATACGTATTTGGAACTAGAAGCTGAGATAGAGTTTAAATTTTCTGTTTAAAAAAGGAAAGAAAAACTTGAAAGGCACAGGGAAGATCCAGCAGGAAATGAATAGGAACTCTTGATAAATGCTATGTTGTGTATTGTGACACTTCACTGTGACCTCACAAATAAAAACTTACGAAAGCCAGGAAATACTTGGTATATCTGGATTTCTTGTAGAAGCCAGTGAAGAGGGTGAGTATTGGTTGAAATGGGACCAAAACGTGTTGGGCCAGGTGTGCAGGGAACAGCTTTTTACCTCTCTCCAGGCTTATTCCTTTGACAACAAATATATGTGCCCTCCCTGTCCACTACTCCACCTCAAAAACTTCCCTATGTATTTCCCTTTTAACCACAAATTTCTTTTCCCCCATTTCCCTACCTCTCTTTCTGTCCCTTTTCTACTTTCATTCCAGTCTTCAAATTTTTGCTAAAAGTATTTTCCTATGCTGGAATATTGTTCCTTTTTCTATCTCACTATATCCAAATCCTAGTACTTTTTCAAAGTGCATCTAAATTCCCATTTCTTAGGTATTTGCTAACAAGTCTTCAGGAAATATGTTGTTAGAAGAATTTATAAAGTCTATGATTTTTGTACAATTAAAAAAGTCCCATTTATTTCACTTACTCGTTTTCTTTCCTCACTTAGGTAATCTCTATATTTTACCTTATGATAAAATAAGGTAAAGTATACCTTGGTCCCTTGCACATTTCTTCTTCCTTTTGTATTTTCTTCGAAACTTTGCATTCAGGTGTAATTATTTTATATAGATAGCTAAGGGTTTTTTTTTTTCCCCACAAAAGTTGTACAAGCTCCTTGAAGACAGATCTTTTGTCACAGACCTCTTTTGAATTCCTTAGAGAACCTAGTACCACACTAGGCTTCTGAAAACACCAATCAAGAGTTGCTTAATGCAGGGGTCCCTTACCCCTGGGCTGCAGACCTGTACCTGTCCATGGCTTGTTAGGAACCGGGCAGCACAGCAGGAGGTGAGTGGCTGGCTGGTGAGCATTACCACCTGAATTCCGCTTCCTGTCAGATCAGTGGCGGAATTAGAGTCTCATAGAGAGCACAAACACTGCTGTGAACTGTGAATGTGAGGGATCTAGGTTGCAGGCTCCTTATGAGAATCTAATGCCTGATGACCTGAGATACAACAGTTTCATCCTGAAACCATTCCCTGCATCCCAGCCCTGCACCCCCAGGTCCGTGGAAGAATTGCTTTCCACAAAACCATCCTCTGGTACAAAAACGTTGGAGACTGCTGGCTTAATGTAATTGAGTCATAGTGGAGAATTAGTGAGATTTAGCCCTCAAACACACTGGGTATCCAGTGCATATCCAAAAGCCATAATGGGCAGTTAACTTGAAAATCAGTTGCATGTGTAAATTTTCAGAATTATTGATTCAGAATTATTGATGTGTAAATTTTCAGAAGTATTGAAACCAATGACAGCTTTTGCATGTTTATCAACTCTGAGAAACCAAAATATTTAAAATGAAAAAAGTGCTCGTTATTAGATTCATGCAAAAGTAATTGTGTTTTTCCCCATTTTTTTAAATGGCAAAGGTAAATTTTATTTATCTGTATTATTAGAATAATACAATAATCACTTTATAGCTTTTTTCCAAGGAGAATTAACATTGTGTTTTTAAATTCTGATTTGTTTATGTTATCAGTGACTAATTTTAAAATAGATTATAAGATAGCAAAACAAAAACAAAAAACAACACCCTCACCTACCTAAATGTGTATATATAGAGAAGTGGTTAAACAAACTGTGGTACAGCAATATTAAGGAACACCAATTTGTGCTGAACCGCTATCAACTCCAGTGGGGATGGCACCAGGTTCTAGAGGCCAAAGAGACCCAGAGCCAGCAAAGGAGACAGAGGGTTTTTGGGGGAGTTTACATGCAGGGGAGAGAGTCCAGTGGCAGCGTGTTGGGCAAGAGAAACAACTGCTTGCAACAGTCATGCATTTTACACAGCATTTTCACTTAATGCCTTCTCCCTAACAACCTCCACCTGGTAACCTTCATTTAACCCAAAACAAAGGATCTCGATCCCCTCTATGCCCTGTGTTCCATGAGCCAGGCTGGGGGTTCAAATGTTCCTCATAGATAAGGAATGGATCTCCAGCCTATCCCAGATTCCTTAGCTCGGAACTGTGAACTGCATTCAGGGTCATCCTCGGGATATACTTAAGTCAAGTTTTTGGTGCCAAGTGCATCTACTGTGCAACCACGCAGCACTTCTAAAAGAATGAAATAGAGCTACCAAATGTAGAGAAATCCAAGATCCACTATAAAGAAATAAATTATAATGCAGTGTGTATAGTATTCTCTCATTTAAAAATTACCTTGGCGTGTATTCAAACAGATACATATATCTATGTATGCCTGGAAAAAAGATCTGGAAGGATAGCACTTTGAATAGTGTTTACTTTGGGGAGTGGAATTAGAGAAGAGGAAGGCGGGGGATTGTCTTTTTTTTCCCTCAAGATGGTCTCTGTTGCCCAGGCTGGAGTGCAGTGGCATAATCTTGACTCACTGCCACCTCTGCCTCCAAAGCTCAAGAGATTCTCCCACCTCAGCCTCCTGAGTAGCTGGGATTACCGGCACACACCACCACGCCCAGCAAATTTTTTGTATTTTTGGTAGAGACGAAGTCTCACTATGTTGCCCAGGCTGGTCTCAAACTCCTGGACTCAAGCAATCCACCAGCCTCAGCCTCCCAAAGTGCTGGGATTACACATACAAGTCACTGCACTGGACTGGGATTTTAAAACCATTAGAGAAGCATAGGAAATAATAAATATTTTTTTAATGGACATTTAATTTAAAATTAAAAGGTAAAAAGACATTTTTAGAATCAGCATAGCTAGAACAGTACACTGGTTTGTATTTTATTTGTAAAACAGGATGCCATTCTGTGGTTACAGTTATTAAAATTTTCTGTGATTAATAGTTATTAAAGGAGTATAATCATTTCTCCTATACTAGATCATGTTTTATAAGTCTTCAGAGTTGTGGTAAAATATGTTTTATAAATAGAATCCGCTATAATTACTGGATGAATTCCACAGAGATTTTTCCATTCAGTAAATTACCTGAATATGTTATATTACCAATGCTATGTGTTTGTTTGCCATAAATGGCTTTGACTCTGAAAATTGCCGTCTGAAGTACTTTCATTATTAAAAAGCTTTATAACCCTGTAGAAAGAGATACTTTGAGACTAGTTTCCCTTGACATTTTAAACCAAGTTATTTATAACTCAAGGTTTTCTGTCCCTTCACTCAGCCTGCTTCTTTGTCCTGTCTCTCTCTGTTCTCTTTAGATCCTGTTTTTCTTCTTGGCTTCAGAGCACCAGCTTACAAGTTGTACTTTTAAAGATTTATAACAGTAATAATATGATTTTCCAACATACAATTTTTGTATAGTTCTGGTTTCAAAAATTTGTAGAAAAGTGAAAACGTGTAAAAACTTGGAAAATTGGAGTATGACACACCTCATAAAAAGAGAATGTGCATCAGTTCTCAACAGGGTGGGAATTGTTCTTTTACTAAAAGGTATCTTGTGTTCTTAACTGACTCGAGCAAGAACTTTTCATGAAAGCACCAGTTGTGGAGAAAACAGAACATGGATCCAGCAAAGAAGGACGGGGAAATATGAGAATTATTAGTATCACCATCTGCCTGTGGTTATGGCACTAAGCCCATGTTGTTGTTATGATGCTAGCTATATATTGAATCTCGGGACTCCACGATCTGTTTCTTAACCTCATCCTTTGTTATTCCTTAAATTGGGCAGTTGGTGGAAAATCGTAGCATGTACAGTATTTCACTTAGTGTTGTTATATTGTTTAGATATAAGTGGAATTGTATGGATATGAGTGGAATTTTAACTGTTAAACTTAGGATTTGGTGTACATGAGTCACACCTTTTAGCTTTTCTTCTTACTGTATTTATGTGGATTATTTTATTTTATTTTATTTTATTTTATTTTATTTTATTTTATTTTAAATAGGGAGAGGGGCTCCCTATGTTGCCCAGGCTGGTCTTGAACTCCTGAACTCAAGGGATCCTCCTACTTCCTGCCAAAGTGCTTAGGATTACAGGCATGAGCCACTGCACCCAGCCACATGTGGGATTTGTGATAAGACCAATTTTCACTCTGCTCAAACATATATTCTCTTACTCTACCTTTGTTTTGCTCAGATGATGGTGAGTCCTGCTTTTCTGAGAAAACTGAGGTAAGCATGTGCTTCCTAACTGCATTCCTCGTTCCCTGGGCAGTCTCTACTCATGCTTTCTCCTCCTTCTCATTTTAGAAAAATATATATTATTCCTCTTATGTTCTTGATCCCTTCCATTGTGATCTCAAAGATCATGCTCCAATAATTATCCCCTTCTCATCTTCTACCTTCCTCCTGTCTGTCCCACTCAATCTACCAAGAGTTGAAAGTTTGTTTGTTTTTTTTTTAAAGCAAACAAAAACTTCTTCTATTAAGCCCTTCAAGCTGCCCTTCTATTCTTTATATCCAACACTTGGAAACAGTAATATATATTCATTTCTCTATTACCTCATCCCTAACCTCTTATAATCCTAATCCTATTGTTTTTTTTTTTGTTTGTTTGTTTGAGACGGAGTCTCGCTCTGTCGCCCAGGCTGGAGTGCAGTGGCCAGATCTCCGCTCACTGCAAGCTCCGCCTCCCGGGTTCACGCAATTCTCCTGCCTCAGCCTCCCAAGCAGCTGGGACTACAGGCGCCGCCACCTCGCCCGGCTTATTTTTTTGTATTTTTAGTAGAGACGGGGTTTCACCGTGTTAGCCAGGATGGTCTCGATCTCCTGACCTCGTGATCCGCCCGTCTCGGCCTCCCAAAGTGCTGGGATTACAGGCTTGAGCCACCGCGCCCGGCCCCTAATCCTATTGTTGTATCAGGTACTACTAAGTCTCCAATCTCCCATACAGTGTTCTAGGCATGGCATGGCAGATTTGGGCTATGTATGCTACCTGGATCAGAGCCAGTGTTACCAGTTTCCCAGAAGGACTGGCCTGGAGTCCTCTGCCTGCCTCATGCTTTTCTATACTGCTGTATGCTCTGATGGTCCGTGCCTGTCTTTGGTCTTGCTGACTACCAGTCTATGTCTTTAGGAATTTAGGGAATATGAACTCTTAAAAGTCCCTTTCTCTGTGCCCAGTGGTTCTCTAAAGGCCCCTTTCCCACTAATACTTTTGCTTTGTAAGAATTGCAAGTGGGACTTAGAAATTAGACTACAGGGTTGGGTAGTAAGTACTTTTAAATGCTTCTTTTTCTTGAAGGTCTCTTTTCTTTGGTCATACAATAGCATACTTTTCAGTTTCTCCTCTCCCTCTCTAACCACTATTTCTTTATTTGCCTTTTTCTTTTTTTTTTTTGAGACAGGGTCTCACTGTGTTGCCCAGGCTGGAGTGCGGTGGTGCAACCTTGGCTTACTGCAACCTCTGCCTCTAGGGCTCAAACGATCCTCCCACTTCAGCCTCTCGAGTAACTGGGACCACAGGAGTGCACCACCACACCCAACTAATTTTTGTATATATTTTTGTGGTAGAGATGGGGGGTCTTGCCATGTTGATCAGGCTGGTCTTGAACTTCTGGGCTTAAGTGATTTGCCTCCCAGAGTGCTGAGATTACAGGGGTGAGCCACTACACCCAGCCAGTTGCCCTTTTTCTACCAATACCTGTAGATGTTTCTTGAAGTTTTGTCCTTGGCTCTCCTTTTGGTCTCTCTCATACTGCAGGATGGATGACCCCCAGATATATTGCTCCGGTCTGTTTTCTCTCAAAGTTCTAGTTCCTTATGTTCAGCTGCCTGTGGGCATTTGTATCCAGAAGTC
Source organism: Theropithecus gelada (assembly GCF_003255815.1). Classification (NCBI taxonomy): domain Eukaryota; kingdom Metazoa; phylum Chordata; class Mammalia; order Primates; family Cercopithecidae; genus Theropithecus; species Theropithecus gelada. The sequence continues at coordinate 80,348,145 of NC_037685.1, read as the reverse complement.
TTGCTAGCATCTCAGACTTGTTATATATCAAGTAACTGGCTATTTCATAAAATTTATTTTTCTTCCTGTGGTTCTTATATGTTTTAAAGGTATAACCTGCTTATTCTCACACAGGCATGGGAACGCATTGTGATCTTGACTCGTCTCTCAATTACTATCCACATTTTTTCAGTTGCCAAACCTGTTCTCTCTTATACTCTTGTAGTCCTTTTATTCCCACTGTCTGGTTACCCTCACTGTCATCCTAGACTACTGAGTTACCTTTAATTTCATTAGCTACTGTTTCTTTGCCCTTTTGATTCTTCTTAATACACTGCCAAATTCACATTCATTACAGAAAGTTCTGATCACATCATGGCTCCGTTTTGTCCGCAAATTACTTAGCTCATTCGCCTAGCACTCAGTGTCTGCATAATCTGACCCCAACCTGGATTTCTAGTTTTTGTTTGTTTGTTTCTTTGTTTTGAGATGGAGTTTCGAGCCCAGGCTGGAGTGCAATGGCGCAATCTCAGCTCACCACAACCTCCGCCTCCCAGGTTCAATCGATTCTCCTACCTCAGCCTCCCAAGTAGCTGGGATTACAGGCATGCGCCACCATGCCTGGATAATTTTGTATTTTTAGTAGAGACGGGATTTCTCTATGTTGGTGAGGCTGGTCTCAAACTCCTGACCTCAGGTGATCCACCTGCCTGGGCCTCTCAAAGTGCTAGGATTACAGGCGTGAGCCACCACGCCCAGTCTAGTTTTTTATACTATTATCATTCACATAGCATTTGCTTCTGGCATACTAAATTTTTGTTTCTTCTATTTTTTTTTTTTTTTTTTTGAGACGGGAGACGGGGTCTTGCTGTGTTGCTCAGGCTGGTCTCAAACTCCTGGGCTCAAGCAATCCACCTGCCTCAGCCTCCCATAAGGGCTGGGAATACAGATATGAGCCACTGGATCTTGACCTTAATACACTTTTTCTTACAACTGTTATATATTTAAACAAAAACAAATATGTTAATTAAATATAAATAACTCTAAAACAAATAAAGTAAAATTAATATTAAAATTTAATTCAAAATATAGCACTAAATTGTGGAGGTGGCACTTAATCATATAATTATGTATTTGTGTATTTAGTATTTTACATGTTAGTGTCTTGATTTTTTTTTTTCGGGAGGGAAATCATGACAAACCAGGTTTTGTACCATTGTTTTTATTGTTGACAATGAACTCTTTTTTAACCACTAATGTTTTAATTTAATGGACTAATCAATTCAATAATGTGCCTTAAACATTCGTTAACTAGTTATAGCACTTATTGCTAGTGAATTGTTATAGTATGAGTATGAGTATGCCAAGATGAATTCAAAGCCTTATAACACTCAATAATGTAAATATGACTGCTGAGGTGGAGGAGGTAACTTGGAATTCTGCATAGTTAAGCTACCAAAGCTACCACGTGTAAGTGATAAATAATTTTCCTACCTTTTTTTGTATTCAAATAACTGTAGAATCATTGCATATTTAGCATGCCGTGATGCCATTTGACTGTAACTTGATCTATATACATCATTTACATTTTTTTCTTCCCCTGTGATTTTCTTAATAGTTGAGACAACTTCATTGAACTACACCATTTATAGGTTGTTGAAGTCTCTACTTAAAGAAATTGAAGTCTTGTTTTATGAGATTTCTTTCAATTGTGAACAATGTAAAATAGTTTGTTTTTTAACAGGTAAAATAATTAAATGTTAACATTAGGACTCACTAATGGCAGTTATATGCTGACCAATTCATTAGTTAACGGCAAAGAATTCTTTAAACTTCAGTCAGTGATTTTATTGTTAGTAATTTTGGTACTGTTATTTTGAATCCATATTAGATATATTGAAAGACTAGGCAAATATATCCTTATGTTACTGTGTTATTAGAACAAAGATTTGTAGTATAAGTAAAGGTGAATATAAGAGCAAAGAAGTAGAGTTAAAATTCTGTAATGATAGATTAGAATAAAAAGTATCAATAAAAACTATTTTTTTGGAGTGACTTTTTTTTCAATTAAGTTGTTGTCTTTTTAATTTTCAAAATTTTAATTTTTAGGGTACATAGTAGGTGTATATATTTATAGGATACATGAGATATTTTGATATAGGCATGCAATGTGTAATAATCACCTCAGGGTAAATAGGGTATCCATCACCTCAACTATTTATCAATCGTTTGTGTTAAGAACATTCCAGGCCGGGTGCGGTGGCTCACACCTGTAATCCCAGCACTTTGGGAGGCCAAGGTGGGTGGATCACGAGTCAGGAGATTGAGAACATCCTGGCTAACATGGTGAAACCCTGTCTCTACTAAAAATACAAAAAAAAAATTAGCTGGGCGTGGTGGCAGCTATAGTCCCAGCTACTCGGGAGGCTGAGGCAGGAGAATGGCGTGAACCCAAGAGGTGGAGCTTGCAGTGAGCCGAGATCGTGCCACGGCACACTCCAGCCTGGGTGACAGAGCAAGACTCAGTCTCAAAAAAAAAAAAAAAAAAAAAAAAGAACGTTCCAATTGTATTCCCTCAGTTATTCTAAAATGTACAACAAATTATTGCTAACTGTAGTCACCCTGTTGTGCTGTCAAATACTAGATCTTATTCAGTGTATCAAACTATATTTTATACTCATCCCCATTAGTGGATTAACCATCTCCTTTTCCCTGCTTGCTGTCACCATCATTCTCCTCTCTATCTCTGTGAGTTCAATTGTTTAAATTTTTAGCTCCCACAAATGAGTGAGAACATGTGAAGTTTGTCTCTCTGTGCCTGGCTTACTTCACTTAACATAATGTCCTCCAGTTCTACCCATGTTGTTTCAAATAACAGGATCTCATTCTTTTTTATAGCTGAATAGTATTCCATTGAGTATTTTCCTTCTCTTCCCTTCCCTTCCCTTTCCTCCCTTCCCTTCCCTTCCTTCCCCTTCCCCTCCCTTCCCCCTCCCTTCCCCCTCCCTTCCCCCTCCCTTCCCCCTCCCTTCCCCTCCCTTCCTCCTCCCTTCCCCCTCCCTTCCCCCTCCCTTTCCCCTCTCCCTCCCTTCCCCTCCCTTCCCCCTCCCTTCCCCTCCCTTCCCCTTCATTCCCTCTTCCTTCCTTTCTTTCTTTTTTGACAGGGTCTTGCTCTGTCACCCAGGTTGCAGTGCAGTGGTGCAATCATGCACCACCAACTCTGGCTAATTTTGATTTTTTGTAGAGATGAGGTCTTGCTATGTTATTCAGGCTGTTCTTGAACTTCTCTGCTCAAGAAATCTTCCTGCCTTAGCCTCCCAAAGTTCTGGGATTACAGGTGTGAGCCACCGTGCCTGGCCCAGATGACCAGATGATTCTTGTTGTACCTTAATATCCTTTTCTTTCAGACTGAAGAGCTCCCTTTAGCTTTTCTTGTAGGACAGGTCTGGGTTGATGACATCCCACAGCATTTGTTTGTCTGGGAATGTCTTTGTTTTTGCTTCATGTTTGAAGGATATTTTCACTGGATATAATATTTCAGGATAAAAGGTTTTTTCTTTCAGACCTTCAAATATGTCTTAAGGCTCTTTCCTGGCCTGTAACATTTCCACTGAGAAATATGTTGCCACATGTGTTGGAGCTCCTTTATATGTTATTATTTTCTTTCCTCTTGCTGCTTTTAGGATTCTTTCTTTATCCTTGACCTTTCATTGTTTGAGTATTAGATGTCCCAAGGTAGTTTTCTGGGGGCAAAATCTGCTTAGTGTTCTATAACCTTCTGGTACTTGAATATTGATCTTTCTCTAGGTTTGGGAAGTTCTTTGCTGTCTGTTTGGATAAACTCTCTACCCCGATCTCTCTCTCTACCTCCTCTTTAAGGCCAATGACTCTTAGATTTACCATTTTGAGGCTATTTTCTAGATCCCGTAGGCATGCTACCTTATTTTTATTCTTTTTTCTTTTGACTGCTCTGTGTATTTCAGATAGCCTGTCTTCAAGCTCACTAATTCTTTCTGCTGCTTGATCAGTTCTGCTTTTGAGAAACTCTGATGCATTTTTGAGTTTGTCAATTAAATTTTTCAGCTCCAGAATTTCTCCTTGATTCTTAATTATTTCAGTCTTTTTTTTTTTTTTTTTTTTTTTTGAGATGGAGTCTCGCTCTGCCGCCCAGGCTGGAGTGCAGTGGCCCGATCTCAGCTCACTGCAAGCTCCGCCTCCCGGGTTCACGCCATTCTCCTGCCTCAGCCTCCCGAGTAGCTGGGACTACAGGCGCCCGCCACCTCGCCCGGCTAGTTTTTTGTATTTTTTAGTAGAGACGGGGTTTCACCGTGTTAGCCAGGATGGTCTCGATCTCCTGACCTCGTGATTCGCCCGTCTCGGCCTCCCAAAGTGCTGGGATTACAGGCTTGAGCCACCGCGCCCGGCCCTTGTTATATTATCTGATAAGATCTGAATTCCTTCTCTGTGTTATCTTGGATTTCTTTGAGCTTCCTCAAAACAGCTATTTTGAATTCTCTTAAAGGTCACATATCTCTGTCATTCCAGAATTGGTCACTGGTTCCTTATTTAGTTGGTTTGGTGAGGTCATGATTTCCTGGATGGTCTTGATGCCTCTGGATGTTTGTCAGTGTCTGGGCATTGAAGAGTTAGGTATTTCTTCTAATCTTCACACTCTGGGCTTATTTGTACCTGTCTTTTAAAATTTTTTTTTCCAGACCTCTCAAGGATGAATGTATCTGTCCTTAAGAAGGCTTTCCAAATATTCAAAGGGAATTGAGTATTGTGATCTAAGTCTTTGGTCACTGCAGCCATATTTGCATTAGGTGATACTCAAAGTCCAGTAATGTTGTGACTTGCAGACACAAGGAGATACCGCCTTGGTGGTCTTGGGTAAGATCCAGGAGAATTCCCTGGATTACCAGACAGTCTCTTGTTCTCTTCCCTTACTTTCCCTCAAAGGGATCTTTCTCTGTCTCTCCTTGCTGAGCTGCCTACAGTTGGGGGAGGGAAGGGGAGCCCTCTTGTGACCACCACTGCCAGGACTATACTGGGTCAATGCTGGGTCACACCTGAAGCCACCACAGTACTGGGTTATGCCCAAGGCCTGTAACAACTATTTCTTGGCTACTGCTGATGTTTCTTCAAGGCCCAAAGACTATACTATATAGTATATATATACTTTCCATATAGTATATATATATACACTATATAGTATATATAGTGTATATATACTTTCTATATAGTGTGTATATATACACTATATAGTATATATATACACACTATGTAGTATATATAGTATACATTAGGTTCTTTTAAGTTTCCCCATAGTTCAGGGATTCTCTGTTCATTTTTATTTTTTTAAACTTTTTTTCTGTCAATGCTTTATTTTGATATGTTCTGTCACTGTGTCTCCAAGTTTACTAATCATTTCTTCTGCAGGGTGCAGTCTGCTATCCATCTCATTTGGTGTAATTTTCATTCCAGAGTTTATAGGGGTTTTTTCTTGTTGTTGTTGTTTAAAGATCTTAGTTGGCCTTATTTGTGATTCCAGAGTTGGGCAACACTTCATTCCATAAAACAGAATAAATGTTTTCTCAGAAATTGTAGTTTTAATTCTTAGAAATTTGATCTGGATGTTTTTTATATCTGCCATATCTCTCCTTAACATTCTTATCTTTCTAATACCTTCTTGAACTTATGGAAGATATTTTTGATAGTTTTGATGTTTTTGTATACTAAGTCTATTATTTGTGTCACTTCTGACTCTGTTTCTAACGATCGATTTTCTCCTTCTTATGCATTATGTTTTCCTGCTTCTTTGCATGCCTGGTGATTTTTGACTGGATGGCAGATATTGTGAATTTTATGTTATTGTGTGCTAGATTTTTAAAAATTTATATAAATATTTTAAAATTTTACTCTGGGTTGCAGTTATTTGGAAATAATATGATCCTTTCAGGGCTTACTTTTAATATCTGTTAGGAGGGACCAGAACAACCTTTAATCTAAACCTAATTTGGTTCCACTACTGAGGCAATATCCTTCTGAATACTCAACCCAATTTCCTGTAGATTATGAGATTTCTTCACTCTTGCTGTTGGAAATATGGAATGGTATTTAATAGGAATTAAATATACAATCAATCATAAATAATCTTAGTAATTATATGTTTTAAAGTCCTTGACTTGACTTTGTGCCCTTGAATACATTGTAGATTGATATAGAGTCTCCCAATTTTAAATTAACCTTGCTGTTATCCTAAGAACCACTTTTATCAATTCTGAATTTCTTTAATTATACTACAACTCTTGGAGTATAACCCAAGATACTAGACACTTCATACCCTGAGTGATTTAGAATTATTTCCATTTAACATCTCTTTAAAAAGAAGAAATAAAACTCTAAAAATTATAAAACTGCTAATTGAAAGAATAATTGGCAGACTAATCTCTAGTCATCTTTGATACCTAGTTAATAGGTGCTAAGAAATAACCAAATAACTGTATAATATAGTTAAATTTTAATTCTACTTTAAATAAACCAGATCAAGACATCTATATTTTAAGGCCGACTTTTACTGACTTATTTTTCTTAAGGGGTATAAACAACTGTTTATAGATATTTACCTTTCACCTTACTTAAGCTCATATTCTTAGAGAGATTTTAATTCTGCAGAGAATAAGAATGTGTTACTTAATAAAAGGTCTAATAACTACTTCTGTTCCTTCTGTACTTGGGAGATCCATCAGTAGAAGGGCCCAAGACTTTTGATTAGGGACATAGTGGGAGATGGAGAACCTAAAAGTGTTTTGGGCTAAGGAACTGGAACAGAACTCCAAAGCAGGATCTGACTAGCATTCATACAGAGCCAGCACGTATTCCAAGCTGCATACATTGCCTAATTCCAAAGAATCCTACAAATGCCATCTAAGCCTGCCAGCCATGAGCCCACTCAGCTTTCCACCTAATTCCTCATCCCCAAACCTTACAGAGAGTTTCATAATTTTAAGATACTTTACCCTATAATTATATGTATATAATAACTTTAATAATTTTTTGTAGCCTTTAGCCTTTGTAATTCTTATAAGAGGTGTTATGCATTCTGACCGGTAATGCTTAGGGGGAAAAAAACCTTTCTAATGGCAATAATTACATTTGGTTTGCACATACATGATTAAGCTGCTCTATTGTTTTTGGTGTCAATATTTTTCTATGTTCTTTATAATTTTCCCTTTTATAACTGCAAATTTTGGTCCAAGTTTCAAAATAGACCATATTAAGAAATACATTAAGTTTTCATAAAATTACACGGTTTAAATTACAAGTACTCTAAAACCTTCCTTGCTTTTTAAATGTTAAGATTAAGTTTCTAATACAAGTACTTGTGTGTTTACTTGCTCCACTTTCTTATAATTGGGAATAGCATCTTCCCTGAGGAGCTAGCATATTAGCAGGTGAATCTGTTATTATTACTATCAACATGCTTTTTTAAAAAAGAACCTTTATTTACATTTTTAAACAAGATGGTCAAGCCAGTTTAATCAGTTGACAAAACCCTGTGTATGAACAAGTATAAGACTTAAGGCAGAAAAAAGTGATGAGAAAAAAATTTGTTTATCTCTAGACTTTTTTCTTTTTTGGCCCAGTAATTTATTTTGCCTCAGCTTTACACGCATTCTTGTGACGTTGCAGGACTGGGGAGGGAGGAAGTAAAGAGGGAGCTGTAACTGTGGTACATATCTGAAAGCAAGTGTTAGAGAGGGAGTGGAGGACGCATAAGTAAGCTGGTTTGACCAGAAACAGAACTGCCTGTGACAGATTAAGAGACAAGCAAGGCTTGGAATCTGAGAGCAAGCAAAGAGAGTGGAAATTTACAGCTGCTCTCTGTGAGTGTTCAAGTGATCATTTTCTGGTAACGTTTTCCGGTGGTAACTGTTACTCTTCAAAAAGAGGGACAGAAAGTCAAGACCGAATTGTGGAAACTCTTCTCTCTGCCACGCCTGGTAATAGGAGGCAACCTCTATTAAATGGACGATAAAGGTTACTTCATCTAAAGTGCTTTGAGCTCAAGAAAGAGCTGTCTTCAGCACCTCACCATGTGTCTACGTTTTGTTGCTTAGAAAAGCCTAGGCATTTCTGTAACATTTGGTGAGTATCAACAAGGTTATCTATACTGGTTTATAGAAATGGAACGAATATGATAAACTTTAGTTTTAATTGAGGTTCTGCAGTTATTACTTATATATTCATTATAAACCGTGCTGTTACCTTGTTTCTTTGTGCATAATGAATTGCTGTTACTAGGAGAGGTTTAAAAAAACTACAAAACAATACTTCTCTGTTGCCTAAGGCACTTGAACCATTACCAACTATTCCGTGTTCATGGAATATCTTATTTTGGAAATGGGTTTTTATTTACAAAGAGTTTCCAAAAATAAAATAGTGGCAGTACAGTGTGCCATTTTTCATGTTTCTTTTTCAACTGCATGAAAATTTGAAAGTTATCTCTTTCTGTCTATTGTTAGTAAATTTTAAATTATCACTGTATTTTGTATTATAAATTACAGCATTGTCTCATAATTTAAATAAAAATGTTGATACTAGTATTTAAAAGGATATATAATTTAAATGTTGACTGCTTCTGTTAGACCCAATAAGTGACACCTGATTTCTCCTGCTTTATGTAAAATGAATGAATGCACTTGGGTTTCTAAGTAAGGAATAAAAAGCAGTTATTTTGTTATTACAGTTTATACCAAGCTTTCCTCTCATATAATCTTATTCTGTTAAAGAGCTAATATAACCTGGGGTGTGTGTGTGTGTGCTTGTATAAGCAATAGAGCAAGGAAAAATAAACTCTTAAAAATATCTATTCACATTCCAATAAAACCTTCTTTGTATAATCTTAAAATAGGAGAGTGTATGCTAATTATATATATCTTTTTAAAGACATGGATGGAGGCATGTAATCATTCTTCTGTAGGAGGAAGAAAGTGTATGTTGTTAACTGTGAAATTGAGTCACTGCATGAAGATGTACCACTCTAAGCAGAGTTTCTAATCTATCCTCTGCTAGCCTCAAGAAATACATATGTCTTTAGTTATTGATTCAAGCAAATCCTTTAAGGCAAAACAACTGAAATGAGAACTTCTGTAGCGTATTAGTAAACACATTAAAGGGGCCTGTACCCTAGATAGACTATAAAATGGCTGTACTTTCTCTAACATTTCCTCTACGTGTACAGAAACCTGTAGAACAGGTTTTGTTTTGTGGGATTTTGCGAGTTTTTTTTTTTTTTTTGACTGTTGACCTATGTGTAAGAAGCAGCTCAGCTGGTCTGTGGAAACCTTTTCTGGACTAGTTAGTATCTTGCACTTAAGAGTAAACATCATAGAGATAATATCACAAACTTACTTTTATTTCTTTATAGATTTTCACATGCTCAGTCCTTCTTAGACTGGTGGAAAATTATTTGCATACAGCTTCACACTCTTCAGAATAATTTTTTATTTTAAACTAGTCATTTACTGTGTTACCTTAGTGATGGTACCATTTCCCAGGCCCATAGGAATGTAAATGTAGAAATAAAGAATAATGCATTCCCAGTTTACAAATGCTTTGTATTTCAGAAGTTTACTTGTGAAGGGATTGTTGGAAATTTAGAACCCATTTTCCCTGGGAAACAGTTTATCAAGTGAGTGTTGGGCATTTATTATAGTTGAGGAATATATTTTACCCATGCTGTAGAGAAACCATTGCTACTTGAAAAATATAGGAAAGTCAATTCCAATGATGAAACTAAATATAAAATAATTATGTTGGATAAGATATTATTTTTATTCTAAATATAAATGCTTAAAGAAAAGCAAGTTTAATAGGTGGATAGGTATTTGGAAGGATGCTTATGGGTTTTCTGGGTACTTTCGTGAGCTTTCAAGGTTGATTGCACTGTTTTTGAGATCTGATCTGACATTGAAATCAGTGATTTCTCTTTTTCTTGCTACAAGAATATTTCTGGCCATTGAGTTCATACTTAGCCATTCCTAAGGTCTAGCCCAGTGTGTGGCACATAGTAGGTACCTGATAGTAGTTACTGCATGAGGACTAAACTGTTTCTTTGGTTCACAAAATTGAAATGAGTTATTTTCCAAGATATACAAAAAAGGAAAGAGGCTTAGGGGCACACGTTTTTCATTATGAGAAAGAGATGGCCTGACAAGAATTGATTGAATTGTGAGATGTGAACAAAGCAAAAGTAAGATAGAATAGGTCTAACTCTGAAGAGAGCAAGAAAAGACCATGGTATAACTTGGTTGCTATCTTGAATGAGTAGGAATGGTGACGAGGGGAGGCAGTTTACAAAGGTATCTTGAGTACATGGGACATTCTAAAGTCAGGTGTCAACTTTAACTCAGAAGGATTCTGTCTTTGTAAATGTTTACTAGGACCCATATGAAGAAATGTGACTTCTTTGGAAAACTTGTCTTGGGTCTATCCAAATTAACTTTATTGGTCCTGAAAGTGTCTCTGAAGTGCCAGTATATGAAATTTAAAAGTCAGTAATGCAATATGCATATGTAATGAAATAATAATGAAATAAACAATACAGTAGATGCAGGTTTCGGTTATTGTGGATGATTTGTAATGGCATAAAAACTCTTCCATTTGATCAAGAAATACTTTCTTTAGTCTATTTTAAATCTTATGTAAAAAGTAATGATTTTGAGTAGTCCTAAATGGTATATAATAGGTTCTTAACAAATATTTACTGAATGGATGAAGGTAGATTTGGACAATTTTCCATTTCTGGGATATATATGTGTGTGTTTAAAGATTATATGTGGCTTAAAGATTATATTTAGCTGATAGTCACATAACAAAGAAAAATCTATTAAAACTATATTAGCATGTCTATTAATTATAGTCAAAGTTGGTATTTCACTAATTAATTAGTTTAAACAGTGATCTTTACTGCTTGTAAGTGAGATAATATACTTTCCAGTTTTGTAACTTAAATGTCTCAAATTTCTAGCAGAAACTCATATAGTCTCTTCCAACTTTGGAAGGGTGAAAGATTATATTAAATTACTCAGCCAGAAAAACCGAATCAACTTCGAACAGCTTGGGGATAACAGACAACTTTAGCAAAATCACTTTCATCTCTACTCTCTCATGTTAATGTTTTTATAGATTGACAGGTCAAAGACAGGCACAGGGCTTAGTGAAGCTATGAAATAGTTGTATTTCACACTATTTGTATAAACCATGCCTTAATATCAATAACAGCATCTAAACAAAATTTGTTATGTGTAATATGTATGTGCTTACAAGAAAGAATGAAAAATGAATTATGAGTTTCCCTTGATAATTCTATTTTTAAAGAGTAACCATTTGTTAATTTCAGTAAGATCTAATGCTTTAATGATAGTTACCAGTTTTTGAGAATACTGACTTAGGTTCAGATCTGTGCTATAAATTGAGATTGTAAAATTCTAACATAAAATTTTCAATCATTGACATTTATTAATAGCTAATAAAGGCAGAAAATTTTGGCTCTGACAAATGACTAAAGCTGTCAACAAAAACATTAGTGTGAACCTAATGAATAAAGTTACTAGTTTTTTTTTTTTCTGGAACTACAATAGCCTACTAGGATCCTTAGATAATAAATGTAGTAGTAGTATATATTCCTAACATTATGTGTTGATTATTTTTAAAAATGTATTTCAGTGTTACTGTACATTAGAAATAAAGAGTAATTAACAAGGGACATGAGTTTCTCATTAAAGAGTTTTTCTTCTGATGTAAGTCTGACTGATGCTTCCAGATGAATGGGACTCATAAAAAGCTCCTCACAACTTTTCCATTTCTGTGTAAATTGCCCATTTTTAGAAAATGCCTCTCCCTCAAATTCGGTTAATAAAACTTATAAAAACAAGTTTTTCTTAGTCATTTTGAACTGAGAAAAAGGATTATCCGTGAAAGTCATTATTTATACTTCATTGTTTCACTCATATCTATAGGTTTTCAAGTACAAAATTCAGTTGTGGTGCTTTGTAATTACATTTAGGATGTATATTTTAAAATGGAAAAATTGAAGCATAGAAGATACTGATTGGAAGATTCTTTGACATATATAATTTGCTTCATAATGATATGGTATTATTACATATATAATGATATGTTTGTAACTTAACCATCTCTGTGAAGGCAATTCTAAATTACATTTTTTGGGGGAGAGTATTCCTGGATACAGTAGCAAATACAGTAGAACTTTAAGGTGCATGTTTTTGTTTTAAGATTTTTGTATAATCAAAAGCATCCATTTTAGGAGAACAGTTCAATTAATATTGACATACATATGCACTTATCTAACCTCTATCCCATTTAATTTTTAGAAATGAATCTTACAGGCACAATTATTTGCCATGTACATTTGATTTCATTTCTTTCTATCTGTGAATCCTATTTGGAATACAGATAAAAGAATACTATCCCTGAACTTTTCTGAATTTTATTTTATTTTATTTTTATTTTTTTGAGATGGAATCTCAGGTCTGTCACCCAGGCTGGAGTGCAGTGGTGTGATCTTGGCTCACTGCAACCTCTGCCTCCCTGGTTCAAGTGATTCTTCTGCCTCAGCCTCCTGAGTAGCTGGGATTACAGGAGCGCACCACCACACCGGCTAATTTTTGTATTTTAGTAGAGATGAGGTTTCACCATGTTGGCTAGGCTGCTCTCGATCTCCTGACCTCATGTGATCCGCCCACCTCAGCCTCCCAAAGTGCTGGGATTACAGGCATGAGCCACTGCGCCTGGCCCTGAAATTTTTTTTATGTGGTGGTAGGTTTATTTTAATTTTTTTAGTTTAACAGAAGGTGCCTGTGCCTTAAGTTAAATTAACAGGCTCTTAAGAAATCATTTTGGAAATGTTCCTCTCTAACTCATTGTTGATTGTAAAATAAACTTATGTGAGGAAAAGAAGGTTTATTTTTTAGTTGACTTTCTTCAGATGAGTTAGCGGTTTGGTTATACCTCTGGAAATGTTGAGACTTCTGTTTTGGCTTCAGAGATAAATTTCCCACTCCCTTCAGTTTTCCTGGGAAACCCTTGACATTCAAAACGTTATTTAAAAAAAATTTTTTTTGAGACAGAGTCTCACTGTGTTGCCCAGGCTGGAGTGCAGTGGCACAAACATGGCTCACTATAGCCTTGACCTCCCAAAGTGTTAGGATTATAGGTGTGAGCTACTGCACCTGGCCTCGAATTATTATTGAATAGCATAGTTGGAGATTAGATATTAGACATTTTTCCCTTTGAAATATTTTAAGTGGGATAATAACAAGGACATTTAATGCTCCAAGTGGCTATTCTCCTCTTCCCCTAGGTCCTTTCCCACCCCCATCCCCCCCACCGCCAACTCTCCTTTCCATTTATGTCACTGAACATATTCAGATGACTCACTTGAGTGGTTGATTTTGGGCCATCTTCAATGGTGCTCACACACAAGTTAGGAATATGAAATATTTTACTGTGTATTAGGAAAGAGAATGCTGCCAAAATCTACTACAAAATCTACAGGGCGTGAGTTCCCTGGGAGCAGAGTTGGATGATCTTTTTTGGCTTTCTCTCCAGAATCTGAGCCAAGTACTACTCTTTATGAAACTTTATAGCCAAAGGAATCATATTTGAATAATGCTTTGAAAAGACAGGACAGGCCAGGCGTGGTGGCTTACGCCTGTAATCCCAGCACTTTGGGAGGCCGAGGCGGGTGGATCACGAGATCAGGAGTTTGAGACCAGCTTGTCCAACAGGGTGAAACCCCGTCTCTACTAAAATACAAAAATTAGCCAAGCGTGGTGGTGAGCGCCTGTAATCCCAGCTACTCAGGAGGCTGAGGCAGGAGAATCTCTTGAACCCGGGAGGTGGAGGTTGCAGTGAGCCGAGATCATGCCGTTGCACTCTAGCCTGAGCAACAGAGTGAGACTCCACCTCAGAAAAAAAAAGAAAAGAAAAGAAAAGAAAAGACATGACAATCAGATATTCCACAGTTTGAACTAAAAAAAAAAAAAAGGTTATTTGTTTATTCATTCAAAATACCATTTAAGAGAGGCATTTCTACTATAAAAGTATTTGCATGATCTATTATACAAGCTTTGGAAAAAACCAGAACATTCGCAGGAAGAAGGAAATTAAGCATCCACGAGCAAACTACACTACTCGGAGGCACTCACTGTTAACATTTCAAAATTATTTTTTCTATACATAGGTTTTGTGTGTTTGTGTTTTTGTTTGCTTTACATAGTTGTAGTTATGCTACGTAATTTAGGATGCTGTTTTTTATATTAACATTTCTATTCTATTTCACATTCTTTGGAAATATTTTCGTAGACATATTTCATCAGATTTAATAAGGTACTGGTTGTAGGACGTATGGTTACTTTACGTACAACCGAGAAAGAAAAGAACCCGCCTGTTAGTGTAAGGCACCAACAATTGTAACACCTAAGCTTTGAAGATATTAAAATGTAAAACAACTGTAAAAAGTTTAAAAGTTTAAAAAATCTGTGACATATGCTAATGTTCCATCAACTGGGTATATCACAATTTAATTATTTCTCTCTGTTAGATCAGATGTTTCTCAGTTTTTTATGATAAAAAATTACAGGAAACATTTTTGCATATAAAGATAGTTCCTTATTTTAGTTTATTTTCCTAGGACAGATGACCAGAAATGGAATTACTATAAAGCCAGAGGCTATGAACATTTTAAGGTTCTAGATTCATATTTGCCAAATTATTGTCTGATTTATATCCCCACCAGTAAGAAATGAGAGCCTGTTGCACAATACCATCATTAAAACTGAGTTTGTCAAAACAACAAAAAACTTAGTAACATAATGGACAAAATAGTCTTTCACTTTGAGTTTGCATTTTTTTTATTATAGAGAATGGTTAAACATTTACTTGGCCGGGCGCGGTGGCTCAAGCCTGTAATCCCAGCACTTTGGGAGGCCGAGGCGGGTGGATCACGAGGTTAGGAGATCAAGACCATCCTGGCTAACATGGTGAAACCCCGTCTCTACTAAAAATACAAAAAAAAAAAAAAAACTAGCCGGGCATGGTGGCGAGCGCCTGTAGTCCCAGCTACTCGGAGGCTGAGGCAGTAGAGTGGCGTGAACCCGGGAGGCAGAGCTTGCAGTGAGCCGAGATCACGCCACTGCACTCCAGCCTGGGCGACACAGCGAGACTCCGTCTCAAAAAAAAAAAAAAATTTACTAATGTGTTTATTAACTATAATTCCTCATTTATGGTTTTCCCTTATCTGTATGTTTCCTTAATGGTTTTCTTAATTGTCTTGAGATCTTTTGTAATGATATTAGCCCTCCATCTTTCAGATTCATATCACAGAATTCTCTAGTTTGTTGTTTTACTGTAATTTTAAAAAAATTATTTTATCTATAGAAATTCAAATGTATATTTGTGGAATATTTGTGTTCACTTTGATTTGTTGGTCTTTTTCTTTGAAATTTATTTTGTCATTTCTAAAATTAGAGAAACTATTTCACATCCAGAAATTTGAGAGTCACTTATATTAACATCTCTATCTGGGCTGTATTGTTCATTGATGTGTTTGTTTCTTGTGCTATTACTGTGTTACAGTACTTTATAACACTTTTCATTTCATTTCCTCCTAAGGAATCTTCCTTTTTCAAATTTGTTATTTTTGCTTATTTAGTATTCTTGACTAAATTTAGATACCAAAAAAAATTTTTTTGGACATTTGATTGGAACTGTACAAACTGTGGACTTCAAGAATAACTGACATTTAAATAATATTTATTCTATTAAAGAACATAATAGGGTGTGTTTTTTTAACCTCAGATCTTTCCTATCTTAGTTATATAGGTTTTCTCCACAAGTCTCTTTATTATTTCAGAAAAAGTAAATGTGCTCATTATAAATAATGCAGAAAAATACCTACATGAAGAAAGTTAAACCATCACAAACTCATAATTTAGATAATATAATTAAGATTAGCTAAGCCATGTTCTAGAATCATTCTGTGACTATAACATTAAAAGGATGGCTAGCTGAAGGGATGAATAGATAAATAGACACATACATCTTCTATTTCTCTGTTTTATTTGTTAGTTTTCTATTTCAGGAACAGTAATTATCCTATTTTTGAAATTAAGGTTTTGTAGTTTTTTAAAATACAGATCTGGTATAGATTTTGTACATATTTAGTTGGCAGTATGAACAAAATATGCTTTTATTATGCTTTCTGGCTGGCAATTGCTTAGATGTGAAAGCTGTATGTATATTTATCATGTATTTGACTACTTTACGTAACTTCTACTAATTTCAGTTGTTCATATTTTTATGTATGTAATCATATTGTCTGTTAATTATAATTTTGTCACATTCTTCCCAAATTTTATAACATTTATTTTATATTTTTATTATTTACATTATATATTATATATTATATAATTATATATTATGTTATATATTTATATTTATAGCATATATTTTATACCTTAATGCATTGACCACAACATATGGTAATGATAGAGTGATTGTGATGACCTTCATTTTATACCGCCTCTTAGTAAGAATGCCTCCATTAACCATTATTTTGTAAATTGAGCTAAGATTTGTATCTCTCTTGGTTTTAATTTTATTAGATACCTTTTCCATATGCCACTGAGATAATTTTTATTTGACTTATCAATATAATTTATTATATTCATCAGTTTTCTATTATTAAAAATCTGATTTGGTATTTTATTTTGTAAACACAGCCTTTGATTTTTATTGGCCAGAATTTTACTTAGGGTCTACATTGAACATATTTAAACTGAAAATAATTTAGATCACTCTCCTAGTAGCTCCTGTTCTCACTTCTGTCAGTAGCTATCTTTTATCTCTTTCCCTACCAGACTCCTGTTTTTTGTTTTGTTTTGTTTTGTTTTTGTTTTTTTTTGAGACAGAGTCTCGGTCGGTTTCTGT
Source organism: Theropithecus gelada (assembly GCF_003255815.1). Lineage (NCBI taxonomy): Eukaryota > Metazoa > Chordata > Mammalia > Primates > Cercopithecidae > Theropithecus > Theropithecus gelada. The sequence goes on along the minus strand of NC_037685.1, from coordinate 80,331,150 downwards.
CTCTCCTCCATCTTCCTTTCTCTTCCCCCTATTCCTTCACTATCTTTGTCCTTAGATAATTGTAGTTTGCCCTCACATCTGCATAATTGGTAACGTATAGAATTCTAGGTGAAAACGTATAGAATTCTTTTTCCCTAGAAACTATGTAAACAGTGTTTCACTGCCGTCTGTCATTTGGGGTGAAGTTACTAATCCTGATTCCACTCTTGACAGTCTGGTTCTTAGGTGCCACTCTAGAGTTTTCCCCTTTATGGAAGTTTGTGGAATTTCTCTTTAGAGTTCAGAAATTTCACCGTGTATCTCGGAGTAGGCCTTTTTGCATTCCCGCCATGTGATAACCATGAGTTTACTTAAATCTGAAGACATGTTCAGCTCTAGGAATTTTGCTTCCTTTTTATTTGTTGATGTATTTGTTACTCTCTCATCGGTTATATCTGTTTTTTTCTTTTCCTTTAAGAATTTATATTCAATCAGTATTGGCTCTCCAACTCTACCCTGTATATTTCCAACTTTTCTCTGAATTAGTTCTTTGCTTTTCTTTGTATTTTACTCTTCATTTCAGATTTCCATGGCTTGGTCTTTAAATTGCGGATTTGTTTTTCAATTCTATACCCTTCTGCCAATAGGCTATTCTATTGCATTGCATGTTCTTAGTTCCAAGAATGTTTTCTCATTGATTGTTTACTTCTTTTCCATAGCAGCCTGTTCTTATTTTATGGATGTGATAGCATAGCATATCTTTTGGGTATATAAATATAATGTAATTTTTACCATCTCCCCCATGGTTTGCTGTATTTATTTTTATATTTCTCTTTTATATTCTTGATTTTCATCAAACACCTCATGATTCTTGCATGTGATTTATTTATATTTATTAGCGAGGAACTGTACTAGTTGGTATTGGCAGCTGGGATGACTTTCTTCAGCCACCTTAAAGAATTGGGCAAAGTAGCTGGGCACAGTGGCTCATGCCTGTTATCCCAGGACTTTGTAAGGCTAAGGTGAGAGAATCACTTAAGGTCAGGAGTTCGAGGCTGCAGTATGCTGTGACTGTGCCACTGCACTCCAGCCTGGGTGACAGAGCAAGAACTTGTCTCTAAAAAAATTTTTTTAAATATGAAATGGGCAAAGTATAGAATTAGGAAATGTACAGAATAAGAAAGTTAAAAAGCTTGTATGGGCCAGGTGTGGTGGCTCACACCTGTAACCCCAACACTTTGGGAGGCCAAGGTGAGAGGATCTCAGGAGTTTGAGACCAGCCTGGGCAACATACAGAGACCATGTCTCTACATAAAATTAAAATTAGCCAGGAGTTCGAGGCCAGCCTGGGTAACATGGCAAACCCCGTTTCTACTAAAACTATAAAAATTGACTGGACGTGGTGGCACCTGCCTGTGGTCCCAGCTACTCGGGAGGCTGAGGTGGGAAGATTGCTTGAACCCAACAGGTCAAGACTGCAGCAAGCGGTTATCACACCACTGCACTCCAACCATAATGGGACAACCTTTTACCAACTGTTATACTGGTGAAAGTTTTAAATTCTGACAGGTCCAAATGTTAGGAAGGATGGGCAATAACTGCAACTAACACTACACAGCTGTGAAAGTATAAATTGGCATAAAAACTTGAGAAAGCAATTTGGCCATATTGAATGAAGATGACCATACCTTTTGTCTCTGCTTTGAATCTATTTTAAAGCAGTGTTTTGTTTTTTGAGACAGAGTCTTGTTTTTTCACCCAGGCTGGAGTGCAGTGACTCAATCTCGGCTCACTGCAAACTTTGCCCCCTGGGTTAAAGTGATTCTTGTGCCTCAACCTCCTGAGTAGCTGGGATTATAGGTGCCTGCCACCACACCCAGCTAATTTTTGTATTTTTTGTACACTGCACCCAGCCTGTACTACATTTTTTATCTGTTTATCTTTTGATGGACACTTAAGTTGGTTCCATGTCTTGGCTATTGTGAATAAGGTTGCAATGATCATGGAAGTGCAGATATTTCCTTGACATACTGATTTCAGTTCCTTTGGATATATACCCAGAAGTGGGATTACTGGATCATATGGTGGTTCTATTTTTATTTTTTGCATATCCTCCACACCATTTCTTATAGTGGCTGTACTAATTCACCTTCCCACCAACAATGTACCAGAGTTCCCTTTTCTCAGCATTCTCATTAACACTTTTCTTTCTTCTTTTTTATTTTGATTGGCTGTGTCACAATCTATTTACTAGCCGATTGCTGCATCCAGGACAGGGAATACTCTGGCCAAACCTGGGTCATGTTCCCACCCTTTTGATGGGGTGAGGTGATGTGGGAAGTATGGCAGACACATCTATCACCAGAAGAAACCCAGACCAAACAGCTACCAGTGATTTTCTTCCTTTTCTTTTACTTCTCTGATTCAGTTATTTCTACTTCTATCTTTATTTCCATCCATCTTTTCTTGGAGATTTTTGGGGCAGTTTCCTTTTTAACTTCTTTAGTTGAATCCTTATTTATTTTTATTCCTATATGAATGAGTTATAATTGTAGATTCTCACCCTCCCACATGTTCTGCCAACAATATAAAGGCTCCTTTTCAAGAACTATTTCTCATTTTTTAGCATTAATTTTGTTGAGCTCTTTGTGGGCCTCATTCCATCTCATCTTTTTGTTCCATTTTTAGTAAACATACACTGTCTGTTCACACATAAATGGTATATTGGCTAAAGATTTAATTATGGGGTTATAGACTTTCCTTCTCAGAACTCTAGGTTTTCTCCATGGCCTTGGGGCATTTGGTTCATGGAAGTCCAAAACCAACCTGATTTTTATGCTTTCATTTGTTTGTTTTTTTAAGGTCATTTTGTTGGAATGTGATTTGAGAAGGAAATGTTTATTTATTTTAAAAGCCGCAAGACACTGAATGTTGGATCTTATCATGAATCTCAACTAGAAAAATCTTTTGAATGATCAAGTTTAGATTGTTTTTCTGTTTATGCTGTTATATCTTTGATTCTATTCCATTTTTAATTCCTTTGTTGTTTTTGGCTTCCTATCCTCCCCCTCCATTGTTGTAACACCTGTTTGTTAGGGGATAACACTCCACTTTCTTCATATTGCTATAAAATACCTATATAGATATAAAGATAAACACACTCTATATCTTTTCTTCATCATTTTAGTTTTTTCAACCTTTTCTTGCCTTCTGGGAAAATTTTGGATGTGTCTGTGTCTCTCACTACATCGTGAGCCCTTTGAGGCTTCTTTGTTTTATATTTCCTGTTCAGTGCCTAGTACATTATAAGTGTTCAGTAAATACTTTTTGAATGAATACATGCAGACTAACTAATTTTGTACCTTGAAGTTGCCCCAGATCCATTTTCTGTATTGTTATTCTGCTCTATGCAGTTTGGGATTCCCAGTCTGCATTTTGGGCATGTGTGTGTTTATGTGTGTGTATATGTGTATATTTTCAGTCTTTTACCTTGGCCAGCTCTTTTTTTGTCTAAAAGAGCTTTTTGTCTCCTTTTCTTCTTTTCTTAAATTTATGTCTGTTCTAGCTTTATAGAGAATTCATTTCAGAAGCAACATTTCTTGCCCAAGTCTGTAGGGCATTTATTTCCTTTTCTTGTGTTCCTTTAATAGTAATAATAATAATAATAATAAACCAACCTATTTATTGTTTATTCTGCTTACTGACTCCTGAGAAGGAAGAGGAAAAGTATAACAGGGCCGTTGTCAGTCCACTAACATTTCTGGGCTGCGTGGCCTGCAGTCAGCATTAATGCTGAGGGCAGGTTGATGTGCATGGTCTCAACACAGTTTTCAATGCGTAGGAGGCGTTTATCTAGTGTCAGTCTTCTGGACTAACGTGTGTCTTTTCCTGTCCCCACTGCCTGCTTTGCTGAAATAGTATGTATGTTCTTAAAACTCTGAGGTAGACTTTATGGAAAAATTACTGCCCACCACCTTATCCCCACAAGGCACCATTGTCAGGCCTCTCCATTCCTTTTGTTCCCACCTTAAACACTTTATCTTTGGCTTTATCTTTATCATGATAGGATACTGGGGGTTAAAGACTCAGAATGGGTGTGGGGCAGTGGTGAGTAACCTAGAGCCCTGATGCTCAGTCTTACTCTAAGAACAACTTCATTTTACAGATAGAACAAATGACACCTAGAAGGGGGTGATTAACTTCTTTTGAATCATACAGTAGATCAGTTACCAATCAACTAGAGGGAGTTAACGTGTCTTGTGTTTGTGTAGAAGGTTTGAGAGCTACTTGGCTCTTTGCTTAAGTGAGCACCAGTGGGCTAAATGATGTGATCGGAGTAGATGCATATATAGTGACCAGCATGGTCGCCCAGAGTGTGAGAAAGGCAGCCTCGAGATTCCAGGTGATGGGGCAGGTGTTTAGTCTAGGAATGGAGTGGGGCTGGCCATGGTCTGAGAAGAACTGGGGGAGGCAGGAGAGTTCTGCCTTAATTTGCAGGGGTCTGGGTGCTGGAACTCAAGCATAGTTTAAGAATATGAGTTTTGATTTTCTTCAAAATATGGATCCCAAAATTGAAGAATAATAATCAGATGAAATTTTGAAAAAATGTTAAACTAATCTTATTACAATAAGTAGGTATAGGAAAGTATGAATATAATTTTTTAAAGGAGATTGTATCGAGGCAGTATACTGTGTGTTATTTCCCCGTTATATAACCCCATTTCCCCTAAAATGTTTGCTTTTTCCACTTAATAATAAGCTCCAAAAAACAGATAGTGTGTTTTTCTTGTTCGTGGCTCTATCCCTAGTATTTAGCAAAGTGCCTGTGCTCAGTAATTACTCAGATTATTTATTCAATGAATAAATGAACAAACCCACCATCAGATGAAAAGGGGAGATAGTGGGCTGGGTGCGGTGGCTCACGCCTGTAATCCCAGCACTTTGGGAGGCTGAGGCGGGTGGATCACAAGGTCAGGAGATCAAGACCATCCTGGCTAACATGGTGAAACCCTGTCTCTACTAAAAATCCAAAAAAAAAAAAAAAAAAACCTGGGCGTGGTGGTGGGCACCTGTAGTCCCAGCTACTCAGGAGGCTGAGGCAGGAGAATGATATGAATCCGAGAGGCAGAGCTTGCAGTGAGCTGAGATTGCGCTGCTGTACTCCAGCCCAGGTGAGAGTGCGAGACTCCCTCTCAGAAAAATAAAAGGGGAGATAGTGAATCAGAAAATGCTAGCTAACCACCAGATTGAGTTGGAAACCCTGAAAACGTTTTTAATTTAAGTAAATTAGCATTAGCTTGTTACGGTGAAAACCAAGCAGAGTAATAATGGACAAAAGTCATATCATATCTATGATACCATGTCATAATTTGTACTCTGGGCCGGGCGCGGTGGCTCAAGCCTGTAATCCCAGCACTTTGGGAGGCCGAGATGGGCGGATCACGAGGTCAGGAGATCGAGACCATCCTGGCTAACACGGTGAAACCCCGTCTCTACTAAAAAATACAAAAAAAAAAAAAACTAGCCGGGCGAGGTGGCGGGCTCCTGTAGTCCCAGCTACTCAGGAGGCTGAGGCAGGAGAATGGCGTGGACCTGGGAGGCGGAGCTTGCAGTGAGCTGAGATCCGGCCACTGCACTCCAGCCTGGACTACAGAGCGAGACTCCGTCTCAAAAAAAAAAAAAATTTGTACTCTGTTTTGGTGTCAGGGAGTATTTAAAATTCCTACAGTTATACATCTTTCCCTTAGTGCTGTAGAACTACAGGGAGAAAGAGAGCAATTACAGGCATATCTTATTTTATTGTGTTACACCTTTATTGTGCTTTGAAGACACTGTGTTTTTGAAAAATTGAAGGTTTATGGCAACCCTGCATTAAGGAAGTCTATTGGCACCATTTTTTTTTCAACAGCATGTGCTCACTTTATATCTCTTGATACATTTTGTTAATTCTCACAATATTTCAAACTCTTTCATTGTTAGTGCATATGTTATGGTGGTCTGTGATCAGCGATCTCTGATGGTACTATTGTAATTGTTTTGGGACACCACAAACTGCCCATAATCGATAAATGTTGCATGTGTTCTGACTGTCCCATCAACTGGCCGTTCCCCTGTCTCCCTTTCCTCAGGCCTCCCTGTTCCCTGAGATACAACAATACTGAAATTAGGCCAGCTCATAACCCTTTAAGTGGCCTCTAAGTGTTCAAGGAAAAGGAAGAATCACATATCTCTCACTTTAAATCAAAAGGTGGAAATGATTAGTCTTAGTGAGGAAGGCATATCCAGAGCTGAGGTAGGCTGAAAGCTAGGCCTTTTGCATCAGTAAGTTAGCCAAGTTGTGGATGCAAAGGAAAAGTTCTTGAAGAAAATGAAAAGTGCTACTCCAGTGAAAACACAAATAATAAGAAAACAAAACAGCTAATTGTTAATACGAAGAAAGTTTCAGTGGTCTGGATAGAAGATCAAACCAGACAGACATTCCCTTAAGCCTAGTCCAGAGCAAGGCCCCAACTCTCTTCAGTTCTATGAAGGCTGAGAGAGGAAAGGAAGATGCAGAAGAAAAGTCTGAAGCTAAAAGAGGTTGCTCCATGAGGTTTAAAGAAAGAAGCCATCTCCAGAACATAAAAATGCAGGGGAAAGCAGCAAGTGCTGTTTATAGAAGCTGCAGCAAGTTATCCAGAAGATCTAGCTGAGATCATTGGTGAGGGTGGCCACAAAAAACAACAGATTTTCAGTGTAGATGGAACACCCTTGTATAGGAAGAAGATGCCATCTAGGATTTTCACAGCTAGAAAGGAGGAGTGAGTGCCTGGCTTTAAAGGACAAGCTGACTCTCTACTTAGGAGCTAATGCAGCTGGTAACTTGAAGTAGAAGCTAATACTCATTTCCCATTCCAAAAACCCTAAGGCTTTTAAGAATTATGCTAAAACTATTTGGCCTGTGCTCTATAAATGGAACAACAAAGCCTAGATGACAGCATGGTTTACTGAATATTTTAAGCCTTCTGTTGAGACCCACTGCTCAGAATAAAAGATTCCTTTGAAAATATTACTGCTTATTGACAATGCACCTCATCATCCAAGAGCTCTGATGGAGGTTTACAAGGAGCTTAATGTTGTTTTCATGCCTGTTGACATCCATTCTGCAGCCCATGGACAAAAGAGTAATTTTGACTTTCCAAACTTGTTAAATAAATACATTTCATATGTTCCTATTGTTCTAATACAAGTTTAAAAAATGAAAGAAATATATTTCATAAGATGCAAGCTGCCATAGTGAGTGATTCCTCTAATGGATCTGGGCAAACTAAATAGAAAAACCTACTGTAAAAGATTCACCATTCTAGATGCCATTAACATTTGTGATTCATGGGAGGAGGTCAAAACATCAGCATTTTTCAGGAGTTCAGAAGAAGTTGATTCTAACTCTCACGGATGACTTTGAGGGGTTCAAGACTTCAGTGGAGGAAGTAACCCCCATTGTGGTGGAAATAACAAGGGAACAAGAATTAATAATAGAGCCTCAAGATGTGACTGAATTGCTGCAATCTCATGATAAAACTTGAACAGGTGAGGAATGTTGCTTCTATGGATGAGCAAAGAAAGTGGTTTCTTAAGATGGAATCTACTCCTGCTGAAGATGAAATGACAACAAAGGATTTAGAGTATTACATAAATTTAGCTGATAAAGCAGTGGCAGGGTTCGAGAGGACTGACTTCAATTTTGAAAGCAGTTCTACTGGGAGTAAAATGCTAACAAACTGCATCACATGCTATAGAGAAATCTTTCATGAAAGAAAGAGTCAAAGTAGCAAACTTTATTGTCTTCTTTTAAGAAATCGCTGGTGTGCACGCACGCGCAGCAGACATTACATCCAAGAGGAAATAATCCAGGCAAGGAAGCACAAGCTAATCAAGATGTGTAGTTCTGTCGCTGCCAAGTTGTAGTTTTTGACAGATCGTCGCGTCAGGGAAGACTATCCTCAAAAAGAGATTTTACGAGCACTGAAGGCCAAATGTTGTGAGGAGGAACTGGACTTTAGGGCTGTGGTGATGGATGAGGTGGTGCTGACAATCGAGCAAGGAAACCTGGGTCTGCAGATCAATGGAGAGCTAATCACTGCCTACCCACAAGTGGTGGTAGAGTACCAACCCCTTGGGTGCAAAGTGATAGTGACATCACTGTTTTGCGCCATCTAGAGAAGATGGGATGCCGGTTAATGAACCGACCTCAAGCCATCTTGAAGTGCATTAATAAGTTCTGGACATTTCAAGAGTTAGCTGGCCATGGTGTTCCTCTGCTAGATACTTTCTCTTATGGTGGCCATGAAAATTTTGCTAAAATGATGATGAAGCAGAAGTACTGGAGTTCCCAATGGTAGTAAAGAATACGCGGGGTCATAGAAGTAAAGCTGTTTTCTTGGCTCAAGATAAGCACCATTCGGCTGATCTAAGCCATCTTATTCGCCATGAAGCACCATACCTGTTCCAGAAGTATGTTAAAGAGTCTCATGGACGGGATGTACGTGTCATTGTCGTGGGAGGCTGTGTGGTTGGCACCATGTTACGTTGTTCAACAGATGGGAGAATGCAAAATAACTGCTCATTAGGTGGTGTGGGGATGATGTGCTCATTGATTGAACAAGGGAAGCAGCTAGCTATCCAGGTGTCTAATATCCTGGGGATGGATGTGTGTGGCATTGACCTGTTGATGAAAGATGACGGCTCCTTCTGCGTCTGTGAGGCCAATGCAAATGTAGGTTTCATCGCCTTTGATAAGGCGTATCATAGGTCTAGATGTAGCTGGTATCATAGCAGACTATGCTGCCTCCCTTCTACCCTCTGGCTGGCTCACCCGGCGTATGTCCCTGTTCTCTGTGGTGTCCACTGCCAGTGAGACTAGTGAGCCGGAGCTGGGTCCCCCAGCCAGTACTGCTGTTGACAACATGAGTGCAAGTTCCAGCTCAGTTGACAGCGACCCTGAAAGCATGGAGCGGAGCGGAGGGAGAGCTGCTCACCAAGCTCCCAGGCGGCCTGTTCAACATGAACCAGCTGCTAGCCAATGAAATCAAACTACTGGTGGACTGACTCCACTGGTAATTAACCAACAAAACCCTTGTAAAACTTTCTTTCTTTTCTATTTTTGAAACCAACTTGCAATGCTGTTCATGGAGGATGCTCAGGAAGATGAGAGAAAATTAGTAGGATTAGTTGGAGAGAGAGGAAGATAGATGAGACCTCTGCTCGTAAGATGTTACTTTCATTTACAAATCCTACAAATAGAGAGGCAGAATAGGTGGGGTATAGAAAAATGTCAGGCTCTCATAGTTACCCTTTTAAACTGCTAGAAAATTTGTATACTCATAGGCCATGAGGAACAAAAAATTTTTTTTTCATGGTCCCTTGCTTTTGTTTTTGTACCAAAAAAACCCAGTTTTGCTACAAATATCTGAGTAGCATAACTTCACATTGTGTTGGAAGATTTGTCATTGAGGAAAACATCTGCTTAAATTACAGGGACTTTTATATTATACAGCTCTGAAAATTCTGCCATTTCCTTATTAACTAGCAGCTTTAATTTGTAGTTTATGAAATCTTAAGGACTCTTTTACTGGGATTTCTTATTTTTGTTTTTTGTTTTTTCCCCCTTAATTTGGTGGGAGGGTCAAAGTGACTATAACCCAATAAAGACTTCTTAATGACAAAAAAAGAAAAAAAAAAGAAATCGCCACAGCTACTCCAGCCTTCAGCAACCAACACCCTGATCAGTCAGCAGCCATCAACATTAATACAAGACTCCAACCAGCAAAAAGATTAGGACTCACTGAAGGGTCAGGCAATAAATATTTTTATAAATTAAGTTATATTGTTTTCTTAGATATAATACTATTGCAAACTTAATAGACTGCAGTATAGCATAAATATAACTTTTATATGTGCTAGGAAAAACCAAATACACTGGCTTTATTGAGAAATTTGCTTTATTGCAATGGTCTGGAACTGAACCTACAGTATCTCCTAGGTATGTCTATACATGAATGCATTTGGCTTCTTTTTAAAATTCTACTTTAATGCAGAATATTTGATCATTGATTATTATGCATTCAGAGAATAAGTGTATATTTTTTAAAATAATGGAAAAAAGTATAATTGACTCAAAGAGACAGAAATGTCTAGGACATTTAAGATAGAGTCATATCTAAACTACTGTGCCTTTCTCTTTAGTGAAATAATTCATTCACTATGTCATGGAACTTCTTGTAATAATAGCAACTAAGCATTACAGAATACATATAGCTAAACATTACAGAATATATTTATTATTATTATCACTTTCTTTGGTCAAAATATCTAGTTTTACATATCAACTTGGACTCTAAAATTATTTCTTGTATAATCCTTATGTTTCTATTGCAGGAGAGATTTTAAACTTTGTATAAAAACTTTCAAGCAAAACTTTAAAAATATCGTTTTAAAAATATCTTATATTTATTTAAATTTGGCGTAAAGCTTGAAACTCATTTTAATTTGATCACTTTTAACATTTCAGATTACTGAATTCATGTTATTGAAAATGTATAAGACATATTGGTATAAAAATTTAAGCATATTAAGAGTTAAAGTTATAATTTTTGTTGGCTTATTTGTTTTTAGCATTCCATATTGGAAGAAGAGCTTTCTACACGTGAAAAAAATGCCCTTGTTTAGCAAATCACACAAAAATCCAGCAGAAATTGTGAAAATCCTGAAAGACAATTTGGCCATTTTGGAAAAGCAAGACAAAAAGACAGACAAGGTATGAGCTAAAACAGTAACATTATGATGAAAGTACATGCAATGCCAAAAACCAATGTAAAAGCTTAACGAAGAATTCAAAATATGGTCTGTGATGGGAACATAGAGCCTCTATAAATAGATTGAAGTTGATTTCAGGTTTTATGAAACTGATTATTATTTAGTCTGTTGGGATGAACTTTAGGTTCATTCTCTAGAGACTCTGACCAACACTGGATCCCGCTAGACTACATAGCTTAAAGATCTAAAAGGTTATACTGGTGTGTAATGTTACATTTACATGAAAGATAAAAAGTTTTTATTTAAAGATTGACTGATGGTTTCTGTTACGGTGAATCTCATTTTCATATGGTTTTAAGGTCTTATTCAATGGGGCTTCCTCACAGGAATGTTAGTTATTCCTTCAAAGGGATATTGAATCCTATATATCCGATTTCTCTATAAAGTGACTAGTTTATGGCAAGATTCAAGATATCTATAAAAGAAATACACAAGTTCATAGTATCCTTCTATTCCAGTAAATGATACAATCTTAAATTCTACAAGGAGTGCAGAAATAGCTTATTCCAATTCTAGTACACTTTGTAATATTGAGCCAAATCTTGGCCCAAATAGAAGAAAAATGGCCTTTTTTGCAAGTATAAATCTAAATGGTAAAGAGAAAAAAAAGAAAAAAAAAACCCTTTTACACATTTTCATTAGTAACTAGGAGAAGGCCAACTAAAACCACAATAAATTCACATTATGCAACTACTGCCTTGGCAAAAATGAAAAGATGTGATGATGTTAAGTGCTGACAAGGATGGAGAGCAATGAGGACTTTTCATTAACTGTGGATGATGACATATACATTTATGTAACTGCTTTGAAAACCAGTTTATTATTATCTGTGAAATATGAAGATATGCATGTACTAAAATCCTGCAGTGCCACTCCCAGTTGTAAACTCTAGAGGTATTCTTGCACATCTGTGCCAGGAAAAAGGTACAAGAATGTTCATAGCATTGTTGTTAATAAAAACCCCTCAATGGAAACAACCCAATGTCCATGAACAGTAGAACCAATAACAAAGTTGTGGTATAGGCATTAGTGCGGAACATTGGAAAGTGATAAAAATTAAAGAACTTCTGCCTACATGCAACAGCATAGATGAATTTCTCAAATATAATGTTGAATGAAAGAAGCAAATCATGAAAGGGTAATGTACTGGTCCATAAAGTTGAAAATCAGTGGAACTAAGCTATATTGTTTCAGCCTAAGTTTTCTCATCTATAAAATAGGAATAATAAGAAATGTAAAGACATGTTTGTCACAAGAGATATAAAAGTATTTACATCTGAACTGAAAGGAGCCTTCAGGTGACTCCTGGGTGCTGAAAATGTTCTGTTTCTTGACTGGGTGATGGTCATAAAGATGTCTGCTTTATGATTATTCTTAACTCTCTCTTAAACATACTCTCTGTGTATGTTTACAGCACTCTTCTGTGGCCATATCTCACAATTCAAGATGCTTCCGGTCTAGTACATTAAGGATTGCTTCAGTCAGGCTATTAAGGATATGAAAAATTACTTTTTAAAAGTAGTGTCAAAATTAGCCAGGCACGGTGGCAGGTGCCTGTAATCCCAGCTACTACGGAGTATGAGGCTGGAGAATCGCTTGAACCCAGGAGGCAGAGGTTGCAGTGAGTTGAGATCATGCCGTTGCACTCCAACCTGGGTGACAAGAGCAAAACTCCATCTCAAAAATAAATAAATAAATAAAAGTAGTGTCACCCAAGAAGCAGAGCTAGAGACAAATAAAAATAAATAAATAATAAAAGTAGCATAATGCTACCATGAGTTATTTTTATGTAATTTGCCTTATTCTACTCATTTCCTTCTTCATTTATAATGATTACAGTATTATACTTAAAAGTAATAAAAGTATATTTCTTTTAAAATATTCATACAAATTATTAACTAAATTAGTCTGCTCTCCTTTCCTACCTATATTAATTTAAAAGATTTTAAAATTGAGATATAATTAACATACCATATAATTCACTATTTAAAGTGTACAATTCATTGGTTTTTAGTACATTCACAAGGTTTTGCAACCATCACCACTATCTAATTCTAGAACATTTTCATCACCCGCAAAAGAAACCCTGGAGCCATTAGTAGTCATTGCTTATTTCCCTCTCCCCCAGGCCCTAATACCCACGAATCTATGTACTTTCTGCCTCTATGGATTTGCCTAATATTCTTTAAAATATAGTGAGGCTTTTTTTTTAAGTTTCATAGATAGCAAAAAAGACAGTGATTCTGTATGAGGAATAAATGAATTGACAAAGAAAGCTTATGAGTTTTGACAATTTACAGTTGTATACTTGGACCATTCAAAAATCAAAAGAATAGGAATTTGTTGAAAAACCTTAACACAATGCTTTAAATAAAGATTAGCAGCTACTGATAAGTCTTCAAAATGGAATCAATTTAATTTTCAAGAATAAAGTTTATGTTGAATTGCTAGCAAAATTAGACAATGAGTGTGGTTTAAAAGATTATTGGGATGGATGCGATGGCTTATGCCTGTAATCCCAGCACTTTGGGAGGCTGAGGTGGGCAAATTACGAGGTCAGGAAATCGAGGCCATCCTGGCTAACGCGGTGAAACCCCATCTCTACTAAAAATACAAAAATTAGCTGGGTGTGGGGGTGGGTGCCTGTAGTCCCAGCTACTTGGGAGGCTGAGGCAGGAGAATGGTGTGAACCCAGGAGGTGGAGCTTGCAGTGAGCCGAGATTGTGCCACTGCATTCCAGACTGGGCAACAGAGCAAGACTCCATCTAAAACAAACAAACAAAAAAAAAGATTATTTAATGTATGTTGACTAAGTAGAAATACCAGAGAGCTTTTTTATATAAATAAATTTTATAATATTTATAATATTTTCCAAAATGAAAAAGGCAGTGCTTACTGTTTTTGTTTGTTTGTAACTGTACCATCAATTATAAATAAACAGAGCCCAAGACCAAGAAGTGGTTTTTTGGATTATTCGTTTGTTTGTTTATAGCCTAAAAATTTTGATTTTGATTCTTTTAACTGTTTGCATACTTTTTGGTCACTAGGCTTCAGAAGAAGTGTCGAAATCACTGCAAGCAATGAAAGAAATTCTGTGTGGTACAAATGAAAAAGAACCCCCAACAGAAGCAGTGGCTCAGCTAGCACAAGAACTCTACAATAGTGGCCTGCTGGTGACACTGATAGCTGACTTGCAGCTGATAGACTTTGAGGTAAACCAGCTGTAAAAGGACGCCAGTGGTGCTTTTCAATTTTAACATACATCTATCACTATTTCGACTTTTACTTTTCATTATTGCTTTCCATATGTTATTTTTTAAAGTTTTCTCTAAAACGTCTACAATTAATCTATTTTTTACAAAAGCAAAAAGCCAAACTATAGTTAAGTTTTATGCTGCTAGGTAGCAAAACTAATGGCTAATAGAAGTAATAATAAGAAATGACATTTGTTGAATGCTTGCTATATGCCAGGTACAGTTTCAAGCATTTAGCTCACTGAATTCTTAAAACTATCTTTGCGTTTAATACTGTATTATTAGCCCCATGTTATAGATAAAGAACCTAAAGTTCAAAGATATTGAGTAATTTGCCCAAAGTCACTCACTTACTTCAGAGCTTCAAATTCAGACAGTTCTTTTAATGAACACATTAGACTAATGATTTAAGAAATGTGTTAATTGCTAGTAATATGTTTATCTCCTTTTGAAAGCAATTATACCTCATTTACCTAAATAATACATTGACTAAGTAAAACAAAAGCTTAGAAATGTAAGTGGTGAATATGTGTAGTCATTTTATTATCTATTGTGTAACTCAGAGGTTGTGATTTTTCAGTGAGAAATGGATACATAGGCGAGTTCGGGCATTGACTGTTGAGGTGACAGAAGTCCTGGTTTGGCTTTGTTGCTTTGTTTCTACCATAATACCAATTTTGTTCCTATTGGGTAGGTACTTGGGTCTCCATTCATTCTCAGAGATAGAGGAGATATGCAAAGTGAATTGCTTTTCGTTTTGTTCACTGAGTAAGTGGAAGGAAAACTAACGACAGTGATTACCATGATTAGAACAAGATCAGGTCAGGGCTCTGGGGATCTGTGGAAATAGTAGCCCACAGCTCTCTGCACAAGTTAGACCAGGGAAGATTTTTAGCAGCTGAAGCAGAGGAGGAGGAGTGCAGAGCCAGGAGGCATGCAGTCCAGTTGTGGCTAGAAGCAAGACCAAGTGGGGACGCGGAAGGGCCTGGACTTCAGCTCATCCTTTCAGTTACAGCTGTCTTTTTCTTTCTTTCCCTTCCTTATTCAATCT
>NC_037685.1:80012438-80015917 GCF_003255815.1 Theropithecus gelada | reverse complement strand
GAGGGAGGGAGGGAGGGAGGGAGGGAGGGAAGGAAAGAAGGAAAGAAGGAAAGAAGGAAAGAAGGAAAGAAAGAAAGAGAGAGAAGGAAGGAAGGGAGGAAGGGAGGGAGGGAGGGAGGGAGGAAGGGAGGGAGGGAGGAAGGAAGGGAGGGAGGGAGGAAGGAAGGGAGGGAGGGAAGGAAAGAAGGAAACAAGGAAAGAAGGAAAGAAAGAAAGAGAGAGAGAAGGAAGGAAGGAAGGGAGGGAGGGAGGGAGGGAGGGCGAGCCAAGCATGGTTGTGCAAGCCTGGAGTCTCAGCTACTTAGGAGGCTAGGACAGGGGGATTACTTGAGTCCAGGAGTTTGAGGCTGCAGTGAGTTATGATCATGCCACTCTACTCCAGCCTGAGTGACAGAGTGAGATCTCGTCTCTAAAACAAACACAAGCCCCCTCTTTCAATTTTAATTTTTTTTAGTCTCAATATAGACTGATGGATTCTTTTAAAAATCAATGTTATAAGCAATTTCTTAACTATTAACATTTTTATTGAGGTGAAATTCATATGACATAAAATTAACCATATTAAAGTGTAACCTTCAGTGGCATTTGATACATTCACAATGTTGTGCAATCATCACCTCCATGTATACTTCCAAAACATTTTCATTACTCAAAAGAAATTCCAATGCCTATTAAGTAGTCACTCTACATTCTGCCCTATTCCGAGCCGCTGGTAATCACCAATCTGCTTTCTATCTCTATGTATTTACCCATTTTGGATGTTTAATATAAACAAAATCATACAATATGTGATCTTTTGTGACCTGGCTTCTTTCACTCAGCACAATGTTTTCAAGGTTCAACCAAGTTGTAGCACACATCAGCACTTTTTTTTTTTGTCTGTTTGAGACAGAGTCTCGTTCTGCCACCCAGGCTGGAGTGCAGTGGCACAATCTCGGCTCACTGCAACCTCTGCCTCCTGGGTTCAAGCAATTCTCTTGCTTCAGCCTCCCGAGTAGCTAGGACCACTGGCATATGCCACCACACCTGGCTAATTTTTGTATTTTTAATGGAGATGGGGTTTCACCATGTTGGCCAGGCTAGTCTAGAACTCCTGACCTCAGGCGAGCCGCACACCTCGGCCTTCCAAAGTGCTGGGATTACAGGCATGAGCCACCTGCCCGGCCTCAGCATTTCCTTTTTATGGCTAAATAACATTCCATTGTATGAATATACCATAATTTGTTTATCCATTCAAATGATGACATACATTTAGGCTATTTCCACCTTCTGGCTATTTAGAATAGTGCTGCTATAAACATTCATGTACAAAAGTATTTCAGTACTTGTTTTCAATTCTTTTGGATATACACGTAGGAGTGGAATAACTGAGTCATATGGTACTTCTTATGTTTAGCTTTTTGAGGAACCACCAAACTTTTCCATTGAGGCTGCACCATTTTATGTGCCTAACAAAAATGTATAAGGATTCCACTTATTCTATATTCTTGCCAGTTTGTTATTCCATTTTTTAATTATATCTATCCTAGTGAGCATAATGTATCTCTTGGTTTTGATTTGCATCTCCCTAATGACTAATGACGTTGAGCATCTTTTCTTGTGTTTGCTGGCCACTTCATCTTCTTCGGAGACAAGTTTTTTCAAGTCATTTGCCTAATTTTAATTGTACTGGCTTTTTCTGTGTAACAGTTCTTTATATATTGTGGATACCATACCCTTAAGAGATAAGAGATACATGATTCCCAAATAGTTTCTATAGGCCAGGTGTGATGGTTCATGCCTGTAATCCCAGCACTTTGGGAGGGCGAGGTGGGAGGATCACTTGAGGTCAGGAGTGTGAGACCAGCCTGGCCAACATGGTAAAACCCTGTCTCTACTAAAAATACAAAAATTAGCCAGGCATGGTGGCAGGTGCCTGTAATCCCAGCTACTTGGGAGGCTGAGGCAGAAGAATCACTTGACCCAGGAGGCAGAGGTTGCAGTGAGCCATGATCACACCACTGCACTCCAGCCTGAGCAACAGAGCAAGAGCTCCATCTCAAAACAAACAAACAACATTTTGTTTCTATCATTCTACAGACTGTCTTTCACATCTCTGACAATGTTCTTTGGTGCACAAAAATTTATAATTTCAATGAAGTCCAATTTGTCTAATTTTGTTCCTTGTGCTTTTGGTGTCATATTTAAGAATCCACTGTCAAATCCAAGGTCATGAAGATTTACCCCTATGTTGTCTTCTAAGAGTTCTATAGTATCAGCTTTTATATTCATGTTGCTGATCCATTTCAGTTAATTTTTTTGGATATGATGTGAGGCAGGGGCCCAACTTCATTCTTTTGCATGCAGATATCCAGTTGTCCTAGCATCATCATTTCTTGAAGACTATTCTTTCCCCATGGAATCATCTACAGGTACTTGTATCCTGACATGTATCTATCATTTTGTAAGTGCTTTTCAACTTTCTGACATGACAAATTGTTCTGAGCTCACTTTGTACCTCACCTCTGGTCCTGTTATGGGGCACAGGATTTAGAAACCGGGAACTGAAAGCTAGGTACAAATTTCATTTTTGAAAGATGGCTCTGACAGCAGTATTGAAAAAATGAAGAGTGAACCATTTCAAAAGCAAAGTTACCAATTAGAAGACTCTTAATCTGAATGGTGTGAAATAAATACTAGCTTGAGGAAAAGAGTAAAGCCATAGACAATATATTAAAAGATGAATCCTGAAAAGTCAGCAGACACTTAAACTAGTTTGCTAGGGATGACATAACAAAATACTACAGGTTAGGTGATTTAAACAATATCTGTAAAATATTTGAAGAGAGATATTCTGAGCCAAATATGAGTGACCAATGGCCCATGACACAGCCCTCAGGAGATCCTGAGAACATGTGTCCAAGGTAGTTGGGGCACAGCCTAGTTTTATACATTTTAGGGAGACATAAAACATCAAATACATGTAAGATATACATTGGTTCAATCCAGAAAGGCAGGACAACTTGAAAGGGCAGGGGGCTTCGTTATACACAGATTTAAAAATTTTCTAACTAGCAATTGGTTGAAAGAGTTATTATCAATAGAAAGGAATGTCTGGGTTATGATAAGGGGTTGTGAAGACCAAATTTTATTATGCAGATGAAGCCAGGTAGCAGGCTTCAGAGAGTATAGATTATAAATGTTTCTTATCGGCCGGGCGCGGTGGCTCAAGCCTGTAATCCCAGCACTTTGGGAGGCCGAGAAGGGCGGATCACGAGGTCGGGAGATCGAGACCATCCTGGCTAACATGGTGAAACCCCGTCTCTACTAAAAAAATACAAAAAACTAGCCGGGCGAGGTGGCGGGCGCCTGTAGTCCCAGCTACTCGGGAGGCTGAGGCAGGAGAATGGCGTGAACCCGGAAGGCGGAGCTTGCAGTGAGCTGAGATCCAGCCACTGCACTCCAGCCTGGGCGACAGAGCGAGACTCCGTCTCAAAAAA